>NC_135659.1:82980993-83254462 GCF_964188315.1 Podarcis muralis
TGATGGCCACCAACTTACATTAAAAAAGGATTAGACAAATTCTTGGAAGGCAAGGCTATCAATGCCTCTTAGCCAAGATGGCAATGTTTTGCATCCACTATCAGATGAATCATTCCTCTGAGTTGCTGGGAATTGCAAGTGGGCTCTTAGCTTGCAAGGCTTCCCATAGGCCTCTAGTTGGCCACTGGGAGAACAGGATTTTGAACTAGATGGGCCATAGGCCCACTTGAGCAGATTTTTGTTAAATAAGCAAAACGCAGAGACATCACCTTGCCAACAAAGGTCCGTATAGTTAAAGCTATGGTTTCCCCAGTAGTGATGTATGGAAGTGAGAGCCAGACCATAAAGAAGGCTGATCACCGAATAATTGATGCTTTTGAATTATGGTGCTGGAGGAGACTCTTGAGAGTCCCATGGACTGCAAGAAGATCAAACGCATCCATTCTGAAGGAAATTAGCCCTGAGTGGTCACTGGAAGGACAGATCCTGAAGCTGAGGCTCCAATACTTTGGCCACCTCATGAGAAGAGAAGACTCCCTGGAAAAGACCCTGATGTTGAGAAAGATTGAGGGCACAAGGAGAAGGGGACGACAGAGGATGAGATGCTTGGACAGCGTTCTCGAAGCTACCAGCATGAGTTTGACCAAACTGCAGGAGGCAGTGGAAGACAGGAGTGCCTGGCGTGCTCTGGTCCATGGGGTCACGAAGAGTCGGACACGACTAAACGACTAAACAAACAAACAAAAGCAAAACCCAGTAACTGTCAAATACTGCAGAAATTGTGGGTCTCCTTCGCCATGAATCTGACCATCTTGTCTGGATGAAGTTTCAGCTTATATGCCTTTAGCCAGTCTATCACTGCATTCAGACCATAGCTGTCAACATTTCCCGTTTTTTAAGAGAAATGTCCTTGTTCCGAATACGATTCCTTGCAAGAAAAGGGAAAAGTTGACAGCTATGATTCAGACACCTGCACAGAACTTAGTTCCCCCACCTCCCCCAGCCCCTGTAATACAGAGGAAGGTTATCAGCATTTTGTTGATGTCCTGCTCCAATCCTGACAATTTGCCATAAGATCGTGAGAACTAGCACACGATGAACTAATGAGGGTAGAGACAAGATGCTTGTGAAAGAACAACAGTATTCTAATCAGGGGTGCGGCATTTTATGTTGGAGCACTGAGATCAAACCTTGTCCTTGGCTGGATTTCCAAGGGTGTAAATCAGTTGATTACGCACTGGGGGCAGCTGTGTAGCCCTTTAAACTGATGCTCTGTTGACCTCCCATATGTGTTCCCCAGAACCAAAACGTAAGCCTCTGAGGTGCCATTAACAACAAATAGGCAATATTTAACTTTTTCATCTTTCGCATATTCTTAATAACAAGCAACGGAAGTCTATAAAACCAGATGCTCACAGATGGTTATTTTAGAGCTGGGTTTTTGGCAACAGCAAAGGGGATAAAGCACTTCACGGTGCTTGGAATCCTTACTTATTGAAGGATAATTTATCATGTTCATAATGTGCCATTGTGCCTTCTGCAATTCTATGGCACTGTTGAAGCTAAGCAGGCATTGACATGATCTTTGCCTAGTCAGGAAAGTGCTGGGAAGTCACGGAAGCTGTTCTGAGGTTTTTCTTTAAAGAGAGAAGTGAATGATTAATATCAGCAGTATTGCATATATCAAATGGGAACTGCAACATTTTGTTGCAGTACAAAATTCAATTATAATATATCAATCAAATCAAAAGTTAAGAATGGAGTGGAAGATTATACAGTGGTACCTCAGGTTAAGTACTTAATTCGTTCCGGAGGTCCGTTCTTAACCTGAAACTGTTCTTAACCTGAAGCACCACTTTAGCTAATGGGGCCTCCCGCTGCTGCCGTGCCAGTGTTACGCGATATCTGTTCTCATCCTGAAGCAAAGTTCTTAACCTGAGGTACTATTTCTGGGTTAGCGGAGTCTGTAACCTGAAGCGTATGTAACCCGAGGTACCACTGTATGTCAAAATATTGTTCTAAAAATGACATGTTAATAGGCTTAGAATAAAAAAATGTAAGCAATAACAAAACAAATAAAGAAAGAAGGAAAAATCAGAATTTAACAAAAATTTAACAAAAATAATTTATTATAGAATGCAAGGGGAAAAGGTAGAAAGAAATATAAAGAAGTCAAATTGCTGTGGAGGGAAGTAGAGGGTGGTTGGTGGGTTTTATAATTAAGTGTATAATTATGCAGCTGTTGTAATTGAGTTATTATATTTTATGTGAGGGAATCATTGGGAATTTTGGTTATTATGTATACGGTATATGTTAAGTTTCAATAAAGATCTTTGAAAATTTTAAAAAACACACACAAAAACACATAATGTTGCAGTGCAGTATGCTCTTCTTTGAGGTGTAAGCCAGCCAGCCATTCCATTACTCCTCCCGCTGGATCTCCCACTTCCACCCAACAGTCTGTTGGTATTCTGTGCCCACTGAGCAGCAGCCCAATACAGAATCACAGAATGGTAGAGTTGTAAGGGACCACGAGGATCATCTAGTCCAACCCCTGCAATGCAGGAATCTGAGCAGAGAGAGGTGGAATGGAAATGTCAACATCACGTAAGTAAAGGTAAAGGTACCCCTGCCCGTACGGGCCAGTCTTGACAGACTCTAGGGTTGTGTGCCCATCTCACTCAAGAGGCCAGGGGCCAGCGCTGTCCGGAGACACCTCCGGGTCACGTGGCCAGCGTGACATCGCTGCTCTGGCGAGCCAGAGCCGCACACGGAAACGCCGTTTACCTTCCCGCTAGTAAGCGGTCCCTATTTATCTACTTGCACCCGGGGGTGCTTTCGAACTGCTAGGTTGGCAGGCGCTGGGACCGAGCAACGGGAGCGCACCCCGCCGCGGGGATTCGAACCGCCGACCTTTCGATCGGCAAGCCCTAGGCGCTGAGGCTTTTACCCACAGCGCCACCCGCGTCCCTCAACATCACGTAGGGGGTGATAAAACTGCTCAAGGACCCTTCGAAAGCTTGATACAGCCCCATTGGTATTGATGGATTGGGTTGGGTACTCTTGTTATTGATGTTAATGCTAGTCTGGTTCTTCAGATCACAGAACACCTAATAAGCACTTTATTTTATTTTATTTTATTTGAGATAGGGAAGCAGCAAAATAAAAATAAGCAAGGGCAACATCAGTAGAGGGGTTAAGGAGACTCAACCTGAATGACTGTCCGCTGCATTCCTGCATTTTATCTGCCTTTTAAAGACATTGAAAGAGGTGGAAGACTAGGAGATGGTTCTCCAGCTGTCTAGTTCAGCTCTTACACAAGCCAGGATATTCTTTGCCCCAAACAGAAAGCATCAGCCGTGCCAGAGGAACATCCCTTGATCTTTGGGTGGGGTGACACAAACTGACAAATGCAATGCACATATAAAGCATTTGTGTTTAATTTGCATTTTGTATTCCAAAGGGGTCTTTTCTTTTGGCTTTTTGCTTTAGCAAGGCCCAGAACACACCCAGCCTTGAGCGTTCTTGCAAACACATAGTGCTTTCTGCGCGGCTGTGTAATAATAGGGCCTTTATTGCTATTGTCTCAACAAGTGCAGATCGTTTATACCTATTTTTGGCTCACATGGCTGCCCTCATTACTCTGATTTATAAAATCTACTTTTGGCAACCAATCCCTTCACAAGGTATAATAAGGCAACCTGCCCTCCCTGTTTCCCTGTGGCAGCGATAAGCCCTGTGGGTATATGGAACATGGTGAACATTGCAAAGAATAACAATGGGGGTACTGTGGTGCTTGGGAGATGAACGGGTAGAACATAGAACAATGGAGTCCATTATTGTCAGCTACAACAACACATGAAGTGTTAAGGAGGATATCTAAATGGAGTTTATATTACAGGTCAAAGTATACACGCCACCTGTGTGAAGAAAAAACAACAACATCCGGACTCCAGTGTACTCATAAGGAAGTCCGTTTGGCACCATTCTCAACTCTGCTCTGTAGTCCCAAGGCCACTGTACTAGAATTTGTCTAATAATTACCTTTTAAAGCCATCTAAATTGGTGTCCATCTCATCTTGTGGTTATAAATTCCATGGGTGGTATTCAACTAAGTTTTACTTTAATAGAGCCCACCCATTAAAATTAAGGGGTCTATTCTAAGTAAAACTTAGCTGAAACCCTATAGTTTCAACCAGTGCCAGCCCAAAGCATTTTGCTACCTGAGGTGAAGCTCAAAATGGTGGACACTCACATACCTCCATTCTTCATACAGAAGCTGACTGGACCGACAGGTGACTCTCACTTCAACACTGGTGATTAGAGAGCACCTTCCATGTACCTGAGGACAGTGGGCTAGCTTGGGAGACCCAGGGCAGGCCACAGGGCAGCTTTATCCTCCAAAGGCTTGCTGCTGCTCCCTGTACAATGGTGACTGCTGTGTGAGGCAGCCACCTGACTATGCCTAATGGTGGTGGTAAGTTCTGATGCTTTCTCTGTGCCAGCTTCTCTTTGCCAACTTCCATAGTGTCCCCTACTGGTCCTGTTGAAGCAGAACAGCAGAAAATAAGGCGAAAGGCAGGGGAAAAAACATACTGGTTTATTCTTTCTTTCCCCCCTGCTATTGCTCAATCTCGTGGCACCACTGAAGTTGTCTCTGCCTTCATTTGGACAGAAAAAGAGTCCTGCTCAGTCAGGCCAAAGGTCTATCTAGTCTAGCATACTTTTCTCACTGTGGACAACCAGATGTGTATGGGAAGTCCACAAGCTGGACCTGACCATGACAGCATTCTCCCTTCCTGCAGTCTCCAGCAGCTGATATTCAGAGGTTTATTGTGCCCAAAACTGGAGGTAGAACATAACAGCTCTCAGCGCCCTTCACAAGCGACAATTCCCAGGGCATTTGTGGAAACCTTGGGTGCTTAAAATCATATTATGCTGCTTTAAGTGCACATTGCAGCCAGGGTCATTGTCTCAGATGTCCTCCCAGGTCAACTCCCTTTCAATTTCAGTTCACAGAGTGGCATGATTAAGTCTCAGAGGTGGATGGTGTTCATTGGGACTGGTGGGGAAGAAGGGGGAAAGGCCAGCGGTAGGGAGACCCAGAGCCAATGAGAACTGGAATGAATTTATTCAAGTTTGACCTGCATCTACCTCCTTGACAATGATTCAGGAGGAGGAAGCTAACAGTCAGTGGCACCCCTTGGACTTGATGAAAGCAGAGGGGCAGGTAAATAGGGCAGACTGCGTTTGGTGTGGACAGTGCCCCATTCCTCCTAATAAACCAACCTTCACTGTTAATATATATCGTATATTAGGCTCAAATCTAAGTGCCACTGAATCTAATGCACACCTTAATTTTTGCAAGGGTAATTTGCCCCCAAAAAGTGAGTATTAGATTCGAGAAAATATGGTAATTTAATTAAACCTAATAGACAACAATTGAGGGACGTGGGTGGCCCTGTGGGTTAAACCACAGAGCCTAGGACTTGCCGATCAGAAGGTTGGCGGTTCGAATGCCTGCAACGGGGTGACCTCCTGTTGCTCGGTCCCTGCTCCTGCCAACGTAACAGTTCAAAAGCACATCAAAGTGCAAGTAGATAAATAGGTACTGCTCCAGTGGGGAGGTAAATGGCGTTTCCGTGTGCTGCTCTGGTTCGCCAGAAGCGTCTTAGTTATGCTGGCCACATGACCCAGAAGCTGTACACTGGCTCCCTCAGCCAATAAAGCGAGATGAGCGCTGCAACCCCAGAGTCGGCCACGACTGGACCTAATGGTCAGGGGTCCCTTTACATTTACGTTTATTGGCAACAATTGGGAAAAGGATTGAAACCAACTCCATACCCCTTATCAAGGAAAAGAAGAAAGGGTTGTGATTCCTGAGAGACATTGGGTGCAGCCTCCTCCCATACGTAACTCCTTGGGTCCTGAGATCATCTTCACAGGCCCTTCTCCAGGTGCTGCTGCAAAGCGAGGGGAAGGCCTTTTCGGTGGTGGCACCCTGACTGTGGGACACTCTCCCCAGAGAGGCTCACCTGCTGCCTGCTTTGTGGTATTTTTGTCATCAGGTAAAAACTTATTTCCCACAATTTTAAAACCTAAAATCTGTTTACTTCTTGGCCATCTTTTATGTTTTTTAATAGTCCCCTCTTCTCCACCCCTTTTCCTTCCCCCCCCCACCCCGTCACCATCTGTTTCCTCTTTCTCCCTCCTTCCTCCACCCTTTCCCTCTTGTTCTGGGAAAACATAAAGAAGAAGAAGAAGGTGGCAGCCGTATTCCTGGCATGACCCACCTCTGGTTGCCTTGCACACAACCCACGGGTTGAGGACCCAGTCGTGGACTAAAGAGGTGGAGAAAAGTATAGAAAATGCTAGAAATGAGGCAGCTGAAGTGCAGGAAAGAAGAAAACCATGTGCATTTGGGCCCTAGAGGGAAGGAGATTGCACCATCATTCTGCAAGGGAGCTTAGCATTCTCCGCTCTGAGGAAGGGAGAGTGAGAGGAGCGAGGAGGGAGGGCCCTGGGTTTGTCATGCCTTCAGCAGGCAGAGCATTCAGCCCCTGGGTAGGGAGCAACCAGCATCGTTATGTTAGGAGAGGCTCCCTGCTCCACACCAGGCAGGGCAGCTTGGCTCAGAGACTCCCTAGCTCAGCTCTGGAAGAAAGATCATTTTGCATTGTTGACATAGGGAAGCCACTGGTTGGACTCTCAAACTCCCCTTCAGCCCCAGCCAGCATGGCTAACAGTCAGAGATGATGGGCATTGCAGTTCAACAGCAGTCAGGGTACCATAGGTCCCCCTAGCCCAGTTATACAGCAAGGGGAACAAATCCCCGGTCCCCTTGGCTTTAAATCAACTTCTTCCAAAGTGGTGGGCAGGTGCGCGTACAGAGACAAAGTGTAGTGGTAATTTTAGACCACAGACTTCATGGGATACCTCAGTCGGTGGAGCACGAGGCTCTTAATCTATGTTTCTATGGTCTTACAGAATGGTCCTCTTTAGATGGCAGTCTGCATTACTTCACTTGTTTAAAAAATGTGGTAAACTCAGTACTCACATGGCAGCAGGCTTTGTGTTCCCCGCTACAGTATCTTTTTAAAATTTATTTATTTATAATTTATTTTTATGAACAGAAATTTACAATCAAACTGTGTAAGCATTTTGTGAGATTCTCCGAATCTCGTGACTCCCCATTGGGTCTTTATTACAATCATTAAGACTACATATCAATATGTTCTCCACTATTTTCATTTTTCCAGATTATCCATAATCGTCGTTGCTTTACAAGCGATTCATATAGTCCAGCTAAAGTTTTGATTTGCTTACAATGGTCTCCTAAGTAAATTATAAATTTTCCCCATTCCCTTTTAAAGTCCTTGTCTTCTTGGTTCCTGAGTCTCCCGGTTAGTTTTGCCATTTCGGCATAGTCCAGCAGTTTGGATTGCCATTCTTCCCTCGTCGGGGTTATTGCTTCTTTCCATTTTGGGGGCTAGTAGCATCCGTGCAGCTGTGTTTTAATGTATTTTTAATCTCTTGTTGGAAGCCGCCCACAGTGGCTGGGGAAACCCAGCCATATGGGCGGGGTATAAGTAATAAGGTCCGTATAGTTAAAGCTATGGTTTTCCCAGTAGTGATGTATGGAAGTGAGAGCTGGACCATAAAGAAGGCTGTTCGCGAAGAATTGATGCTTTTGAATTATGGTGCTGGAGGAGACTCTTGAGAGTCCCATGGACTGCAAGAAGATCAAACCGATCCATTTGGAAGGAAATCAGCCGTGAGTGCTCACTGGAAGGACAGAGCCTGAAGCTGAGGCTCCAATACTTTGGACACCTCATGAGAAGAGAAGACTCCCTGGAAAAGACCCTGATGTTGGGAAAGATTGAGGGCACAAGGAGAAGGGGACAACAGAGGACGAGTTGGTTGGACAGTGTTCTCGTAGCTACTAACATGAGTTTGACCAAACTGCGGGAGGCAGTGGAAGACAGGAGTGCCTGGCGTGCTCTGGTCCATGGGGTCACGAAGAGTCGGACACGACTAAACGACTAAACAATAACAACGATAAGTAATAAATGATGGAGATGATGATGTCGCGTACATGACACAGTGTCAGTTTTATGTGTTCCTCACTATCAATCCCTCCTTCCCAATTCAGCCTGAAATGAATACAACTGCAGTAATAGTTCTCCAAAGCTAGTGCCCCAGCTACGAATTTCTCCTTTCCTGTGGCCCTCCTGTTTCGCCCAGCTCTGCTCCTATTTCTGCAGTATCAACTCATCAGTACATAGTGCAGGATGCTATGTTCTAGGAAAAGAGACACACTCACAGGAGAAGCAGTTGGAGGGAGAGGGATGCTGAGATTGACAATGGTTGCCTAAGGGAGCTGCATCATTCTAACAGGGAGGCTCTCGGAATCCATTTCTGCTTGAAAGTCTAGGCATAATATTTACAATGGATTTCAACAGAAACAAAATCCTGCAGACTTTTACATCTCATTGAAGAATACCTTGTCCGTTTTGCTCCCTCTTTCCTTTGGCTTCCTTCATTCTGCTTCCTTCCTTCCTAAGAACAGATGGAGATTCCTACTGGATCAGGCCAAAGGCCTATCTAGTCCACAATCCTGTTCTCACAATAGCCAGCCATATTCCTGTGAGAACCAGTGTGGTGTAGTGGTTAAGAGCGGTAGTCTCGTAATCTGGGGAACCGGGTTCGTGTCTCCGCTCCTCCACATGCAGCTGCTGGGTGACCTTGGGCCAGTCACACTTCTCTGAAGTCTCTCAGCCCCACTCACCTCACAGAGTGTTTGTTGTGGGGGAGGAAGGGAAAGGAGAATGTTAGCCGCTTTGAGACTCCTGAAGGGGAGTGAAAGGCGGGATATCAAATCCAAACTCTTCTGGAAAGCCTGCAAGGCACGATCTTTACTTCCTTCCCCCTCTTTCTGCGGTTCCTCAAATTTGTTTTTAATATCTTCTGCATATCCAAATTAACTTAATTTGCTCATTTATTCAAAGTAGTCCTAGATCATTTTGTTGGATAGATGAGATTTCAGCAGGTGTGACTTACAGGTTGCCACCCTCCTGATGATGCCAGCCTTCCTATCATTTGTGATTCCATCCCCAGCTTTTGAAGACTATGAGAGCATGATTTGGCTAACAATGGTGAAGGTTAAGGGCTTAGATTTCAGCTGCAAACATACCATGCATTATTTTAAAGCACATTTGAAGCATGCACCTCTGCAAGAATCCTGCGAACGGTGGTTTACCCCTCACAGAGCTACAATTCCTGGCACCCTTCCCAGGATTCTTTGCGAGTGTGTGCTATCAATGTACGGTATGCGTGCCGCCTTCATTAGGAGCTCTCTTGCCACTTCCCCTTGCAAAATCTGCCTTGTGGAGAGAGCTCTGTTCCAAACGGCTTGGAAGAGCATCTCCAAAGAGCTCCCTCTAAGAGGTGAAGTGGGAGGAAACACCATCTCTTCCTCCCCACTGGCAGCATTGGCAGTAGACATTCCATCACACATGCCTTCCTGATTCCTTGCATCACATTCTGGGAGAGCCGAAGGGGAAAGTTTGACCCCAAAGGACCTCCTTCTAGGAAAGACCCTGTGCTCTTTTGCCCTGAAGAATGGGGAAATTGACTCCATTTGTGAGGCAGAGAGCTGCTGAGTTCTTAGATTCCAGGGCCAAGAAATACTAATAGGATCCATAAGGTTTGGAGCCAGTTCTGGGAGGTTTCCGAACCTTCTTTGCTTTCCCCCGCAGAGTTTTGATGCATATTCCAGTAAACTCATTCATTATCTAGACCAGCTTTGATTCTTTGGTGCAACTGCAGATGAGTCAAATGACATTCAGAAAGGAATTTTCCAACCAGCTCCTCTTGAGGTGAGAAATTTCACTGATCCCCTAAGAACATAAGAAGAGCCAGCTGGATCTAGCCAGTGACCCATCTAGTCTAGCATCCTGTTCTCACAGTGACCAGCCAGTGCCTTTAGGAAACCCACTAGCAGGACCTGAGTGCAGGAGAACTTTCCCTAGCTATCATGGTTAGCAGTCATTGATAGCGTGATCCGCCATGGATTTGTCCATTCTGAAGCCATCTAATTTGGTCCCCATCCCTTCCTTCTGTGGGAGTAAGTTCTATACTTGAACTATGTGCTGCATGAAGAAGTTTGTTTTGTCCTTCCTGTATCTTCCAACTTTGTTGGGTGTTCACAAATTCTCTTGTTGTGAGAGCTTTTTTCAGTCCACTTTCTCCATGTCGTACATAATTTTATAAACTTCTATCATGTCACCTCTCGCTTGCCTTGTCTCTAAAAGTCCGAAATGTGTTCAACCGAGTCCATCTAGCTCTGTATTATCTACAGCAGGCATAAGTCAACATGATGCCCTCCATGTTTTTGAACTGTCATTCCCATCACCCCTGAATGTTGGCCATATTGGCTAGGGCTGATGGGAATTGGAGACAAACAACATCTGGAGGGCCACAGATTCCCCATCCCTTGTCTAGAAGTGGTGCTGGTGCCAAATCCCGGGACTTCCTACAGGTAAATGATGTGCTCCACAGGTGAATCATAGAATGGAATCATAGAATCATAGAGTTGGAATAGACCACAAGGGCCATCGAGTCCAACCCCCTGCCAAGCAGGAAACACCATCAGAGCACTCCTGACATATGGTTGTCAAGCCTCTGCTTAAAGACCTCCAAAGAAGGAGACTCCACCCCACTCCTTGGAAGCAAATTCCACTGTCAAACAGCTCTTACTGTCAGGAAGTTCTTCCTAATGTTTAGGTGGAATCTTCTTTCTTGTAGTTTGGATCCATTGCTCCGTGTCTGCTTCTCTGGAGCAGCAGAAAACAACCTTTCTCCCTCCTCTATATGACATCCTTTTATATATTTGAACATGGCTATCATATCACCCCTTAACCTCCTCTTCTCCAAGCTAAACATGCCCAGCTCCCTTAGCCGTTCCTCATAAGGCATCGTTTCCAGGCCTTTGACCATTTTAGTTGCCCTCCTCTGGACACGTTCCAGTTTGTCAGTGTCCTTCTTGAACTGTGGTGCCCAGAACTGGACACAGTACTCCAGGTGAGGTCTGACCAGAGCAGAATACAGTGGCACTATTACTTCCCTTGATCTAGATGCTATACTCCTATTGATGCAGCCCAGAATTGCATTGGCTTTTTTAGCTGCCGCATCACACTGTTGGCTCATGTCCAGTTTGTGGTCAACCAAGACTCCTAGATCCTTTTCACATGTACTGCTCTCAAGCCAGGTGTCACCCATCTTGTATTTGTGCCTCTCATTTTTTTTTGCCCAAGTGCAATACTCTTGGTGAGCTACAGCCCTTCCCCAAAACTAGCCATGCTACATGAATGCAGTTTTGATTGCCACTCAGGTATGTTTGTTCTTTCCCCCACTTCAGGAAGCACCCTGACAAACCATTTGGAGGAGGAGAAGCAGGCTGTGCCAAGAGAAAATTATCCCTGATGTTTCCAAGTACATACAGATAAGTGAGGAAGGAAGCTCCTCTTGCATGGAGGGACATTTGCAAGGTTTCAGCAATTTAGTTTTGCAGCGGAAGACCAGCACAGGATGGGGACGAGGCATGTTAAAAGAGAAGGAGTTTTCACTAGGCAGAACGCCAAAAGAACTTGACAAGAAATGGAGACAATCCCAGAGGAGCTAATTCATTTTCCCTTATCTGCATTTGGCAGAGCTGCATGGCGTGAAGACCACTCGCTGTGCATATGTTCTGCAGCCTGCCATCCATCCAGCTCCCTGCCTGCAAACGGCCTCCCAGGAAACACATTCTTTCTAAGAAATGCTTAAGAAATTGGATTAAGAAATGCTTGTTAGCTGACTCAGTCGTTCTGAATCCCCTCCCCTCCATACCCTTAGGTGTTCACTATTATTTCATTTATTTAGAACATTTTTAATCCCACCTTTCTAGTGTGTGTATGCGCCACTTGGGACAGCTCACACAAAACTTAAAATGCTATTGCAAAAAAAAGAAAGGGTCAAGAGTTTTTTATTAAAAAAAGAAAAAAGATTGATCCCATCCTGATATTTGCAGAAATCTCTGTGACAAGGGTGGGTGCCCTCTAAATGTTTTGGGCTTCAACTCCCATCAGCGCCAGACAGCATGGTCAATGGTCAGGGGTGATGGGAGTTGTAGTGCAAAACATCTGGAGAGCACCAGGCTGGGGAAGGCTGCACTAGAGCAACAATGATGTAACATCAATATGGCGCTGTTATTCCAGTGTGGTGTAGTGGTTAAGAGCGGTAGTCTCGTAATCTGGTGAACTGGGTTTGATTCCCTGATCCTCCACATGCAGCTGCTGGGTGACCTTGGGCTAGTCACACTTCTCTGAAGTCTCTCAGCCTCACTCACCTCACAGAGTGTTTGTTGTGGGGGAGGAAGGGAAAGGAGAATGTTAGCCGCTTTGAGACTCCTTCGGGTAGTGATAAAGCGGGATATCAAATCCAAGCTCCTCCTCCTCCTCCTCCTCCTCCTCCTCCTCCTCCTCCTCCTCCTCCTCCTCTTCTTCTTCTTCTTCTTCTTCTTCTTCTTCTTCTTCTTCTATTGATTCCTTCAGCTTACTACCAACCGTGTCCAATTTTGCTCATCTCCCTTGCTTATATTTTTGTGCTTACTTCCCTGTTTGCTTATCGCATTCTGTTCTGAGGGTGCTTGTTCCTAAATACAGCAGCATGTCCTACCCAGCACAGGACAATGTGCTTCTCTTTGGATATGTGTACCCAGAACTGGAAAGTTTTATTAGAACATTCTTGGTTCTGTCAGATGCCCCAGTGCAATCTTGTGACAGCTTGTAATACTATCTGGCTGGCATTCAATGTGCCAAGTTCACGGCAGGACAACCATCCCATCTACTTGGTCAAGGCTTTAGAGCAGCCCCAGGAGGAACTGAAGAATCCATTTCAGGTTTTATACAGAATCAACTGCATGCTGTTTCTGAGGCTGGCTTCCCCACACCCCTACTTTTTCTGGTCAACACTAGATTATAACTATCACCACCACAGTTAATTGACTGTTCATTCAAACACAGTAGGACATGCTTAGAAGTGAAAACATAAGATGATCTTTTCCATATAAAATCAATGGTCTAACTGGAGAGAGGGACGGGTGAATCTGTCAATTTTGGTTTCTCTTGGTTTCTCACATTTGCCATCTTAAGTTTAATTCTCCACATTTCCACAGCAATTTGCAATTTTCCAAAAAAATAAAGAGGCTTCATGTGAATTTATCAGTATTTTCCTAATATGCACATTGCCGTATGCAATTTTGCCTGATACACACATTTTTGCAAAACATCTCTCCTGATTTCAGGCATTTTGCATGCGATTTTCACCAATACGTGCGATTTTATGCACAGCTTACTCCCGTCAATGCATTTCTGAACACATTACTTGGCTTGAGAACTTGCAGAATGCAAGAAGTGCCAGCATCAAAGAATGGTTGCGATTTGGCTTGCATAATGGTTTGGAAAGTACGAATTACGAAGGTTCACCTTTCAATGCGAACTGAATCAAATCTTGTGGTTGGCATGAATGTTTATTGAATATTTTATTGTAATGTTCTACATTTTTATTGTTGCAATGTTGACTGTTCTGAATTGCTTTGGTATTCCCTGAATGAAAAGTGGCCTAAAATGATCTCACTAAAGAAAGACATAATATTATGAACACACATGTCAGGCCGTGCACTCGTTGAACATATTTCAACCGCTGGTCTCAACCAAAAGCATGCCGGTAACAATCTTCATGTCCAAGTAGAGCACACATTTTGCAATTCTCTCAAAGAGCCAGCTAGCTTTTTAAAAACTAAAACCAAAAAAACACCATTCCTTTCCAAACCTTCCACCCTGAAGCTAGCTTCATAGACCTTGCTCTAATTCTCAGGCATTAGCTGCACTGCCACATATATGCAGATGCACGTTCAGCGTGTTTTTTAAAAATAAATAAATAAATCTGGAGAAAAATATATAATTATATACAGTATGCTAACTTTCATTCTTTGATGCAACTAAGGATAAGACAGAATTTCTCAGGAAATAATTTTCTGACCATTTGTTTGTTTATTTCTCTTGAGTTGGAGAATTACACAGATCCCCATGCAGAATATTCAGCAACGCACACATGTGTGAATTCTTAATATCGTTTCATATTATTTTTATATTGTTGAAGGGAGCAAAGGGCTGGGCCGTGCTCCACTTTGCCATCGTTCTCTCTTAACCCAGAGTTTCCTTCGTCTGCCAACTAGCAAGAACATTTTTGCTACACCTTGAGTGAGTTGAATTTTCTCTCATAATGAATTTCCCCTTCTGACAAAGAATATTCAGCAATGCACCCACCCCTTTTGCACCACAAGTAGACTGTAGAATTTAAGGAGGTTATTTTCACTCAGCTCTAGATGAAACATAATTGAACATATAAAATGCAACTGTATTATTCCCCCCTATATAGTTTTAACAGGAGAAAAACTCATACTTCCAAGTGTTTGAGAACGTCACACTTTACATCAGTCTTCCATTTTTCACATTTCCACATTAGTTTCCGATTTCTTATATATATATATATATATATATATATATATATATATATATATAAAGAAAAAAATCCTTGCGGAAATTCATTAATATTTTAGTGAAAAAGTCTCCTAATATACACATCTTTGTATGCAATTTTGCCTAATGTGAGCTGCCTTGAATCCCAATCTGGATAGTAATACATTAAAATATATGTACCTGCAGAGCCATTTCTCCATATATAGTGCATTTTTGTGCACATTTCATTGCAGTATTGTATATGCATTTTGTACAAACTGGAGAGCTGCACTGCAGAATTTGGAAAAGCGTGGACTTCCAAGGATGGCTACATGTCATTCTATGCATTGTTTCAGAAAGCACTTGTTAGGGAGGTTTGCCTTTCCGTGTGAACTGAATCAGATTTCTCCTGCATTCCTAGCACTGTTCACTTCTGATTTGCCCATGATCATTGCGTGGCAAGGTCCTGAACCCTCCCCCATTGTAGAATAAAGACACTTGACACCAGAATTTAGATTAATGGGCTGAAATAGGCCACAACTTTATTGATTACAGAATGTGAGTGGTATTGGCTTAGGCATTGGAACCAATGACTATATCTGCCTCTTGCCCGCCTGCCGGGAGTCTAGTAAGGGTTAGCCACCGATAGGGGGAGCCCTGTTGATGCACATCAGCTAGGAATTCCCCCAGGGTCACCGACAGGGGTCATGCTATGGCCCTGGCCCCTGTCTGGGAGGTAAAAGAGGGCCTGAGCCTGGCCGCGGCTTGTTTAAATGGCTAAGCCATGCCCCCTTCGGCCGATCGGACTGGCCAATATGAAAAGATGTGGCCAGGAACTCCATGTGACGCGGAGCTAACTAATCCTGTAAGACAGAGTTGTTCCACCTGGCCTTTGGCTTGGAATCAACTTGATTCCCTCCCCCTCTTTCTTTTTTTCCTTTCTCCTTCTGTGATGGAACTCCTATTTGGGGACTTCCCTGGCTTTTTTCTGGCCCACGTAGGACCAGTCTGGATAGCTGGCCTTGGTGAAGACTTGACATTTTCATCCCCAAAAAAGTTTTTGATTTGAGTTTCTACTGAAATGAGGCTGCATTTTAATGTTGTATTTTAATCTTGTTTTTAAGTTGTATTTCAATCAATTGTTTTTATACCTGGTGTTAGCCGCCCTGAGCCTGGTCTTGGCTGGGGAGGGCGGGATATAAATAAAATTATTATTATTATTATTATTATTATTATTATTATTATTATTATTATTACTGTGTGCATGGGTTGGGCTCATGATCTGCCCACAACGTCGACTCCCTGCGAGGGGAATCGGCTTTCCACCAGGGACATTCACTTTTTGACCACCCCTCACCAGAGACATTCCTAGAAGCAGATTATCTGTAAGGTGATGAATTGTGGAAAGCATGGAGCAAGTGACAACCCCCGAGAAAGTTTCCTGGGCTTTGTCCTTTGCTAAACAAAGAAAGGGAGAAGTCATCTGAGCAGCAGCGCCTTGTTTATATTTTGTGGCCATATGAGTCAAAGACATTGGGGTGGGGGAGGGAGGGAGGGAGCAAGGCTGCCACAAAAACCGTTTCAATGAAATTAAACTAAAGCAGCCCGTGACTCATTACCAGGCAGTAAAAACAAAAACAACATCGTTTAGGGCTAAATCATGACAGTGAAGTTACATGGAAAAATACAACAGGCTGGATAAACGGTTCTAGTGTAAATAATCATTCGCCACTGATTATGATGGGAGAGCTGTAAGCGTACAACCTTTCTTCAGTGTAGAGCAGCTGGATCCAAAACATATAGCTGACACCCTGCCCACATGGACCCCAGTTAAATCTCCGCAGTGTGTATTCCTTGCAGATCGGTTTCATTGTTGGGTTGTGTGTCCAGTCTTGCCGTTAGCCATTTGCCTGCTCGCCTAGGGTGAGTAAAAGTTCTTTGTAGGTGAGTAGATGGCCTTGACGTTATGTGCATTATGACATTATGATGCATATTTTGTACCCTGGTAATCCCTTCCCCTCGTTCTTATCCACAAGGCTGCAAAAGGGCACGGAAACTGATCAAGTAGTAAAGGTAAAGGTACCCCTGCCCGTACGGGCCAGTCTTGACAGACTCTGGGTTGTGCGCCCATCTCACTCTATAGGCCGGGGGCCAGCGCTGTCCGAAGACACTTCCGGGTCACGTGGCCAGCGTGACAAGCTGCATCTGGCGAGCCAGCGCAGCACACGGAAACGCCGTTTACCTTCCCGCCAGTAAGCGGTCCCTATTTATCTACTTGCACCCGGGGGTGCTTTCGAACTGCTAGGTTGGCAGGCGCTGGGACCGAGCAGTGGGAGCGCACCCCACCGCGGGGATTCGAACCGCCGACCTTTCGATCAGCAAGCCCTAGGCGCTGAGGCTTTTACCCACAGCGCCACCCGCGTCAAGTAGTAGATGATGAGAAATAAAGAGATTGTGAAGAGCTCTGAAAGGACATTTTCAAACTGAGTGAATGGGTGGTAAAATGGTGAATGCAACAAGCATAAACTTATGCAGGTTAGGGCAAAATTTGACATATAAGTTTACGGTGTCTAAATTTTCGTAACTAATGAGACCTTTGCTGTTGTATGAGATGGCTCTGTGAAGATGTTGACCCAGTGTGCAACAGATGTGAAAAAGGCAAATTTCATGCTAGGGATCACCAGGAAAGGAATTGAAAATAATGCTGTTATACGAATTTATAGTGTGACCACATTTGTAATCATAGGCGTCAAGACTCCAGGGCAGTGTTTCCCAACCTTGGGCCTCCAGCTGTTTTTGGACTACAACTCCCATCATCCCTAGCTAGCAAGACCAGTGGTCAGGGATGATGGGAATTGTAGTTCAAAAACAGCTGGAGGCCCAAGGTTGGGAAACACTGCTCCAGGGGTCCAAGACTCTTTGGGGCTCCTCAATCTTCTTTCTTTCTTTCTTTCTTTCTTTCTTTCTTTCTTTCTTTCTTTCTTTCTTTCTTTCTTTCTTTCTTTTGGAGGCTAGGCCCCTCCATTCATTGTTCAGACACAGAGTTGAGCACAGAGCAGCGTCAGGATGTTGAGTGACATTGTGTGTGCGACGTCAGGACATCGCTAGCGTTTTCCCTTCCCTCTGATAATTTTTGAATGTCATTTCTTTCTCGTCGAAGTGCATAGAACCACCAGAAAAAGAACCCAGGATACATTTTTGACGCAGCATGTGACTCAGCCCCCGTCAACCCCACTGCAGAAACTGACCCAAGTACAGGGAAGTACACACTCAACAGGGCTCTGGAATTTCAGCTCATTTGGATCAGGCCTTGGGTAATCTTCCAGGCAACCCTCAGATGTGATCACAAGCCAACACACTCTTTGGAAGCGCTCTGGAATCTCTGCCAGGAAAACTCTGGCACTCAGATACCCAGGCTGCAAGTCAGGACTGAGGAACGTTACCGCCAGTTTGGGAAAGATTTTCTAGTGCCTGTCAGTGGCATAAATGATTGCACCTAAACACAATCACTCACTCCCACGCCAAAAAAATAAAATAAATCCTCTCCTTTCCTCTCTCTCTCAACTATTTTCTTCCTGCAGTGAAATTGCCTTGTGGCAACTTTTCCCTTGGATTTGCTCCCCTTGCCAATGGCAAATTTTAACTCCGAGTTCATGGAAATAAATTAACAAGCATGTCATCATGCTTTCAGTGAACTGGAGATAGTGCCTGCCATGTAAACTCTATCTTTTTTTAAAAGGCTGGAAGGTCTATTGTTATTGATGCAGCTTTCAGGGACCGCCCCTGAAAAGAAAAAATTGTCTTCCACCCCCAAGACCCACTGATTTTGGCAGTAGGTGGTAAAATGAAAAAGTATTAAGAATTAAGGTAAATGCAACACAGAGCCCTGGGCTGTAGCTCAGTGAGAGAGAATTTGCTTTGCTTGCAAAAGTTCGATCTATGTCATGAAAACCCTTCTAGGAACTCAGAGTGGCATACATGGATAGACCTATTCTCCTTGCATTTATACTGCAGATACACACACACACACACACACACACACACAGTGGAACCTTGGTTCTCAAACAGCTTAGTTGACGAACAAATCGGCTCCCAAATGCCGAAAACCCAGAAGTACGTATTCCGGTTTTTGAACGTGTTTCAGAAGCCGAACATCCAGTACGGCTGTCAGCTATTGTTTCCGGGGCGCCTGCACCAATCAGAAGCTGCGCCTTGGTTTTCAAACGTTTCGGGAGTCGAATGGACTCCCGGAACGGAATGCAAGCCACCCTAGAGAATGTTATGTTGTTATGTGGCATACAAATGGTGTACATAAATAAGCTGAGTTTTGGAAACTGCTGCAGTAGGAAGTGGAAACAGCCTCCCCTGAATAATGCAAGGACGTAAGGCGATAGCCTAGATGACTCCTACTCCAAGCGCTGGTGCCTGTCTCAAAGCTGATCTCTAGCTTGGGGTAATTCCACTCTAGTTATCTAAAATTCCCAGTGTAGTTTTGAAATCGCTTCACATGCCTTCACTTCCTCACCTAAAATCTGCTGGGTGGTTTTTTCCTCCATCCCCCACTTCAACAAATATTTGCTGCTTCTCACAGTCACCAAAGATGTACCAGGACCTCGCTGGCTAGGGGTTGGGTGGAGTACAGGGAGACTAGTGCACAGAAGATTCTGACAAGCGTTTCTCAAACTCTTGAGTTGTATCATAGGAATTTTCCCTTTCTTGTGAACTTAAGGGTGCCTTCCAGCTTCGGGCAGTAGTAAAACGCATTCGGTTTCTCGCGTTTCAGATTAAAATCTGAGCCAGATAAGATTTCCCAGTTTACCCCCAGCCCTCAACTCTGAAGAGGACTGCTTTGCCCAGTGAAAAAAACCCCTGCAGGGATTGTCATGGCCACACAAAGCTGTCAAAGGGAATTGGGGAAGCTCATAATCTCTGGATACCTTTGGCTACAGTCCCTGCAAAAAGCTCTGGTGGGAGAGGCAGCCTTCTCCACTGAGGACCTTCTTGCCTCAAAGCTAAGCGCTCCCTCCCACCCACCGATTCAAGTTCCTCCTTCACTTCTACATTAGTACAGTGGTACCTCACAAGACAAATGCCTCGCAAGACGAAAAACTCGCAAGACGAAAGGGTTTTTGGTTTTTGAGTTGCTTCGCAAGACGAATTTCCCTATGGTCTTGCAAGTTTGTTTCCTTTTTCTTAAAACCGTTAATACCCAGGGTGCATTAGAGGCGCAGTTGCGACTTGACTTCGAGGAGCAACTCATAGCACGCGGTGTGGTAGCCTGCTAGAGAATGTTGGGGCCACTTCTTAAAATTACTGCAGACTTAATACAGTGGTGCTTCACAAGACGAAAAATTCGCAAGACGAAAAAATTCGCAGAACGAATTAATTTTGTCTTGCGAGGCACCACTGTATTCTAAGAGAAACGTGAGGTTAGGAACCCCAGGCTGCTGTGTCTTAAGCAATGAACAAATGGGGAGGGGGGAGGGAGAGAGAAGGCACCTTAATGATATCCAAAAGCCTCCCTCCCAATAACCAAATTGCATGCCTCCCCAGAGCTGCTGGGCAGCTCCATAAAGCCTCCCTGCCCTGGGGGTGGGGTATCTCCTGACAGCAAAGGGGGTTGTCCCTTTTGGGGTGGCACTTCAAGGGTGGGACGAGGGTGTGGGCCAAGCCCCTTGTGTTAAAATTGGGGTTTTAAAGTGGGTGGGTGCTGTTTTATTTGGAGGGTGGGGTTGTTTTAAATGGTTAACTGCTATATGTTAACTTGGATTCTTGTATTTGTGGGTCAAGGTATTGTTTGGGGGCTTTTGTTGGGGAGTGTATTGCTTAGTAGTGTGCATATATTAGTATTGTTTTGATTATATTTATTTTTATGTATTTTGTGCTTTGTGTTGTAACCATGGATATAGGGCATCATGATCATCATTTATTATTATTATTATTATTATTATTATTATTATTATTATTATTATAAACAATAGCTATAAAACCTAGGCTAGCACCCCTTTTAAAAGTAGCCAACACTCCTTTTCAGAAGCTAGTTTCAGAAATGGGTTGTGGGCCCTTGCAGGTGATGTTTCCAGGTGATGTATTCATCCTGGTTTGTTTCCAGGGAGATGAGATGATGTTGGCTGTTGAATGGGCATTTGTTCCTATTTGTTTACAAGGAGGTTAGACGATGATGTGTCAAAGCAACATATTGTATTGCATCCCATACATTTTCTAGTGCATTTCCCCCATTATTTCTTCATCACAGAAGAGGCTGCCCTTTGGGGGAAGCAGTTTTGTTGACAAGAGCACCTAGCCTTGAACTTACTGGTATGTGACTGCTTCTCGGCTGAAAATAGCAACAGCCCAGAAGCTCCCGAGGGGTTTGAATGAAGCGATAGGGCTGGGTGGAACCACTTAGGAGATCTGGAAGGGACTTGCATGGACTAGGGGGAGCAAGGGAGAATGGGTGCAGCTATTGATTAGACTTTAACATTGGAGTTCTTATGGCTGCTGGCAGGTAGCTGAATTGGAGGAGTAGAGGTCACAGAAAAGGGTATAAGGCAAAGGTAGGGAACTTGTTTCAACCTGAGGGCTGCATTCTGTTCTGGGCAACCTTTTGAGGATTAAATGCCAATGTAGAGCAGGGCCTGAGGCAAAAGTGGTGATGAATGTTACCTGTGTATAGCAGGCTAGTTTCTTCATACACTCCCACAATCCTCTTTGACCTGCATCCGGACAAGCAAGAGGTGTCCTCAGAATTCATGGATGCTGTCCAGCCAGGCAGACCCACCAAGTGTCCCTATTTTCCAGGGACAATCCCAGCTTTACAGAAGCTGTCCCAGTTTCTGATTTCTCCTTTTTCCTTAGGGCATCCCTATGTTCACTGGAGAAATGTTGGAGGGTATGGAGTTATGTGACTCCCGAGCCAAGGAGATAAGTAAATATACAACCTTCAGAAGACATCTGAAGGCAGCCCTGTATAGGGAAGCTTTTTGAAAATGTTTAATGCTATATTATGTTCCAGTTACAGATAGGTAGCCGTGTTGGTCTGCCATAGTCAAAACAAAAAAAATTCCTTCCAGTAGCACCTTAAAGACCAACTAAGTTAGTTCTTGGTATGAGCTTTCTTCAGATACATCTGAAGAAGTGTGCATGCACACGAAAGCTCATACCAAGAACTAACTTAGTTGGTCTTTAAGGTGCTACTGGAAGGAATTTTTTTTGTTTTGGCTATATTATGTTTTTATATGTGTTAAAAGCCACCCAGAATGTCTGGGGCAACCCAGTGAGAAGGGCAGTGTATAAATACTAAAACGATGCTGATGAAATAGGATGTCCCTATTTTCATCGGAGAAATGTTGGCGGGTATGTAGTGGTAGCCAATCAGAATGCGGAGAGCTGCCCGGATAGTGATACATATACACATGACATTAATTTTATTCCCCCTAAATTCCACTGGATTTTAGCATGTGCAACAAGCTACAGTGCTGTGGCCAACGCTTACAGTACTTCTGCTCAGCAACTATGGATTCAGGGCAGGGCTGGTGTGACTATTAGTCTGGTGCTGAGGCAGGCTGGGGAGAGCTGGGAGGAGTGGCTGATCTGGAGAGGAAAGAGAGGGGTGTATTATGCGCCTTTGCTGCTCATTCTTTGGCAGCGGATGCAGCGCTGTGGGGATCTCGCCGCCACCTGCCTGGGTAGCGCTCTAAGCCCAGAAGCTCCCCAAGCTGCCTCAGGCTGTGGCTTCCTCAAGAGGCCATGGGGCGACGGCGGATGGGTGTGTGGGCCCCAGCTGCTGCCCCATGGCCATGCTGGCCCCTGGCATTGTCCCAAGCCGGAGCTCCTGCTGCAACTTGTTGCTAGTAGCCAGTAGAAAAAAGACAGTCACGGAACCGAGAAATTACACAAAACAAATGATATACCGCAAAAATCCCTGAAACGAGAAGTAACTGACTAGAAATATTATCTTATAGAAATAAACTAAATAATAAAAATCAAAAAGTTTGATTTTTGTACAAAGCATTAATGGGATGCCGGCTACAAACCTCGTTTCACTGAACTATTCAGTTTCCTCAGAAGGAAATAGAAAAATAATGAATCTTAAATGACCAAAATTCAAAAAAGGGAGGGTAAAACTCCCAAAAATTCTGAAGTATTATAATCCTAGCTCGACCTAGGTGAAGCAAAGGCTTTGTACAATTCTAGATTTTTCTAATTTTTTCCTTAAACTTTTTGGTTTTTATTATTTAGTTTATTTCTATAAGATAATATTTCTAGTCGATTGCTTCTCATTTCAGGGATTTTCGTGGTATTTCATTTGTTTTGTGTAACTTGTTGCTAATAGGGCTGCAGGAAAGGCAGGAGGCGAATGTGGAGAGTAACACTACTCTGTGTTTTACATGCAAACGTACACATACACACACACATACACAACCTTTAACAAACTACAGTTCCCGGGGGGAGGAGTGTGTGGATTTTCTGATTTGCCTCTGGCGGCAAAATGTCAGGGTCGGACAAAGATAAATTATGCAACAAATCTGACCTTACTTGGCAGCGATCGCCTCCACTCTGGACAGAAATGGAGGTGAAAAACAGCCTTCCTTGTCTGAGGATGTGTGCAAAGCTTTTAGTTTTGAAAGCCCATCTCTCTCACACACGTAGATCAGAGTGGGGGTGGGGGGTTAACTTTCCTGCCATTTATATGTTCCCCAAGACAAAAGGGGCAAAATCAATTTCAAAACAAAAAAAAATAGCAAAGAAAAAAGCCCCAACCGTAAAGATCAGTAAATGGGAAACGTTTTGGTCTCTGTTCAAGTGCTAATAAAACCTGTTTACTGAACTGGTTGACCTCTTTCCTGGAATCTTCTCTGAGTTTCCCAGAACTTTGTATCATGTGGTTCTTTGGTCATTAATAACTAAGTATGACACAGCAGTTTAGACGCACAGCAGCCTTGCCTCCGCGTGGAGAGCAGGCGCCAGGACGGAGCACGCAGAACATCTCAGCTGGGATCCAGGGCGGCGGAGCTGTGCTGCCGTGATGCAGCAGTCAGAAAAGAAAGAAAGAAACGTGGAAAGAAAGAAAGAAAACAGGGCAGAGGCAGGAAGTGATTCATCAGTGTACTGTACAGCTTGCTGGAGGCGGACGGTCAGAGGGGGGGCTAGAGATCTGCCTCTAGCCAGTCACGACTATGAGAACTGAACTAGCAGCCCGGTCCGCTAGAGGCTCTGGCTTGGCTTTTTCCCCCCTGCTCAAATCACACTCTGAGCAGGAAAACATGAACCTTGCAGGGACAGTGGGTCAGAGAAGCAGAGGACTTGTGAACACAGGACTGCTCCCTGTTGAGCCACCCACTCCTTGGGCCTTTCCACACACACACCCCTTCGCACACCACATGGTTGCTGCCTGGAAATGTTTGGCTTTGAGACTGGCCATCGCCCAGCTCCTCTCTTCTTTCCTTTTGGCCCAACTCACTGCTCCTTACGTCAAACTGGCTTTTGCCTTCGAAGCTCACATTTTTTTCCCAAAAAGAAGGGATCAGGGTGAGATAACAGGGCGGGCTAAAACAAACCATATTCAAAGGGGGAGGGGTGCAGCTAAAACACACACACATTGTCCTGCGTTGAAAGGGGGCAGCCGGTACAGTGGTACCTCGAGTTAATAACTTAATTCGTTCTGGAGGTCCGTTCTTAACCTGAAACTGTTCTTAACCTGAGGTACCACTTTAGGTAATGGAGCCTCCCGCTGCCGCCACGCCACCGGAGCACGATTTCTGTTCTCATCCTGAAGCAAAGGTACTATTTCTGGGTTAGTGGAGTCTGTAACCTGAAGCGTCTGTAACTAGAAGATTCTGTAACCTGAGGTACCACTGTATTTGGCAGGTAACTGAGCTGGGTAAACACAGGGTGAATACATTGGATGCAGATGCAACACACACACACACACACACACACACACACACACACACACACCTCCTGCCTGTGGTTAGGAGATCAGGAGGACCCTACAGGATCACACACTCCTTCCCAGAGTTGTCCCTGATGGAGCAGGGTGAGACCTGGGGCAAATCATGCCGGCCACATCTGTGCTATACCTTCAAAGCAGTATCAAACTACTTTAAAGAGATATGGCATCCTCCCAAAGTGGGAAGTATGGCTTGTTGAGGGTGCTGAGAGTGGGTGATGCTGTGGTCTAAACCACTGAGCCTCTTGGGCTTGCCGATCAGAAGGTTGGAGGTTCGAATCCCGTGATGGGGTGAGCTCCCGTGGCTCTGGCCCAGCTCCTGCCAACCTAGCAGTTCAAAAGCATGCCAGCATACCACTAAGCAACAGCTCTTCCTCAAAGCCTGACCATTGGCTATGCTCTCTGGGGATCCTGAGATTTGGAGTGCAGCAACATCTGGAAGGTCACAGGCTCCACATCCCTCTGCTACATGGTAACAACATTCATCTGCAGATGACTGATTAGCAAGAAATAATTTACAAGGAAACAGGAAAACGATTAACAGATGTATCACGGTTTTAAGTTTTGTGGACACAGAAAATTGTTTACAGTCAGGCCTTAAGCGGCTGAGATGCAAAGGTACGATTTTGTGATGTTTCCATGCAAAAGGCAGTTGGGTCAGCAATGGTGGCCATTCCCAACTGCAGCGATTGGTGACAACGTGCTCTTCCTAGCTGTGCTTTGCTAACTCTTACACCATTTGTGGGTGAGAAAACCAGTCTCAACTTGGTTCTAACCAGAGAGAATCAATATTATTATTATTATTATTATTATTATTATTATTATTATTATTATTATTATTTATACCCGCCCATCTGGCTGGGTTTCCCCAGCCAATCAAGGCTCATCCACACTTAACTTTGCTCCAATTTCTAGACATAGGTCCAGGCTTTCTAAATATGCGTCCAAGTGCTTTCCCCCTACCCCTCATGAAAATCCAGTCTTCACCTCTGAATCAGAACCAACAACAATCAGTAGAAAACATGAATTGTCGTTTGCTCCAGTTCAGTGGTAAAGATTGGGGGGTTGGAGTGCTCCGACAGGGACCGGGAAATGCATGGAAGTGGCAAGAAAGAGGGCTGCAGATTTCTCTGTTTGTCAGGAGGTTAAAGACAATCGACTTACCACATGGTTTTGTGCAGATGGTCAGTTTTTTAAGGTAAAGGGACCCCTGACCATTAGGTCCAGTTGTGGACAACTCTGGGGTTGTGGCGCTCATCTCACTTTATTGGCCGAGGGAGCCGGCGTACAGCTTCCGGATCATGTGGCTAGCATGACTAAGCCACTTCTGACGAACCAGAGCACTGCATGGAAACACCGTTTACCTTCCCGCTAGAGTGGTACCTATTTATCTACTTGCACTTTGATGTGCTTTCGAACTGCTAGGTTGGCAGGAGCAGGGACCGAGCAACGGGAGCTCACCCCGTCGCGGGGATTCGAACCGCCGACCTTCTGATCGGCCAGCCCTAGGTGCCATCCATGTCCCATGGTCAGTTTTTTACCACTTGGTAAATCGTTATTATTTATTATTATTTATTATTATTTATTATTTATTACATTTGTACATCGCCTTTCATTTGTAGATCTCAGGGTGGTTCACAACAAAAGTGGCTGTTTGTGACGGTGGCTGGTGCTCAGTGGAACAGGTGGGGTGGAAGGTCTGGAGACCAACCGCAGGTGGAGTCAGTGCCAGTAACAGGCAGAGCCAACAGAGCTAACCCCTGACAAGTTGTATGTAAGACAGCATGCAAGTGGGGGCTGGAGCTTATGGGACAGTGCCCTATTTGACCCGATGGGCCAACTTCCACTGGTGTATCCACCCCTAGTGACTGTAACGACCACGAAGAGGGCTGGAAGCAGGACACTCCACCACAAACAACAGGAATATTTGGGTCTCTAGCAACAGAGCCTCCAATCTGACTTATTAAAGGCTTGCTGACATGTTTCAGACTGAGCACGCAGTGAGACTCCTAGGAAGACCTACTGTTATGGCTATGAGTCATCATCAGCTAGGGGAGCAAAGGGAAAAGAAATGTCCTGAATTGTGAAAGAGGGTGAATCAAATGAAAGGGCAACTGTGGTGCTCCTGTGCTCTGTGGGTTGATGGAGCATGTGATGTTTGCCTCCACCTGCTTTGGAGTCTCACCTTGCAGAGGAAAGTAACACAAAGAGGCTACATGGGGGGTTGGGGGAGATAAAACTGCAATGAAATCCAACAATCTAATCATAAGCATTCAGTGGAATCCCAAGATGGGGGATCAAAACATATTCTAACAAAGGCCAGATGATCTATCAACTTCCAGTAGATAGTTCCCGAAAGAAGGAAGACATTTCCTTGAAATACTCCATCAAATCTTGTAGATCTCATAAATGCAGGTGGATTGTCTTGGCTTCTGTTATTGTTCGCCTTTATGCATATCAGCCTCCCCCAAGGTCAGCATCATCAGAGTCCTTTCTTTTCGCCCTCTAGCAGTTGTCCAAAGGGTTGGAATAAGGGAATGGGGCCTATTCAATAGTGTCTGTGTCCCCTTCCCTCATGTAGCAAATGCTCTCCCAAAGAGGCTTGCCTGGCACTAGCATTAACTTCATCAGGCAAATACGTTTTTTCATATCACAGGCTTTACTGCCTGCCAGTAAATATGTGGCACCCAGCAAGCCCCAGCAAGTGGCTGGTGGCCTTAGCTTGAATCAGAGGGTTCAAGTGGCATTTGGGTGTTCATTTTTCTTCTGTCCAGGAGTTGGCGGTAGCTTTTTTCCTCCTTGGCAGTTGTTTGTGGTGGTTAGAAATATGTTAGGGAACAGAAGTGTTGCTTTTATGGTTACCACATATTGTGCTTTGCTTTTTGTGATGTTGTTTTTCACGTTGTATTATATTATTTCTAAATCACTTTGCCTGTTGTGTGAAGCAACTAAAAGAACTTTTTATTAATATTAATATATTAATTTTTCCAGTTGTCTATTTGCAATTGTAACAGAAAAGAAGGAAAGAAATATAATTGTTATTATTATTTAAAACTCCAGCAAAATCCATGGACAGCTGACAATGACAGTAACTATAGTCCACCAATTCTATTTTAATTTTTTAGAATCATAGAATTGCAGAGTTGGAAGGGACTCTGGGGATCATCTAGTCCAACTCCCTGCAATGAAGGAAAAAGCAGTTGTCCTATATGGGGATCGAACCTGCAACTTTGGTGTTATCAGCACCAAATGAGCAGTCCACAGGTCTAAACAGATATCTAAATGACATTGACTTATTATAAGCCATCCATTTTAATGTAGAAAGGGCAGTGAGATCTTCATACCGCTGCGAAATTGTGGAAATATATTAATATTATAATACCGTATATACTCAAGTATAAGCTAACTTTTTCTGCACATTTTTTATGCTGAAAAAGCCCCCTTCGGCTTATACCCAAGTGAGGGTCCTTTCAGGCTGCTCCTTCCTCCTCCTCCGCCTTTGCCACTGTCAGCGGCAGTGGAGGAGGAACGAGCAGCCCCAAAGCAGCCCTTTTGGGCTGCTTGTTCTTCCTCCGCCACTGCCACCACCACCAGGTTTGTGGTGTGGTGAACTGGATTATACTCGAGTCAAGTAATAAGATTATACTCGAGTCAAGTAATAGTGCCGCTGTATTCTGCTCTGGTCAGACCTCACCTGGAGTGCTGTGTCCAGTTCTGGGCACCACAGTTCAAGAAGGACACTGACAAACTGGAACGTGTCCAGAGGAGGGCAACCAAAATGGTCAAAGGCCTGGAAACGATGCCTTATGAGGAATGGCTAAGGGAGCTGGGCATGTTTAGCCTGGAGAAGAGGAGGTTAAGGGGTGATATGATAGTCATGTTCAAATATATAAAAGGATGTCATATAGAGGAGGGAGAAAGGTTGTTTTCTGCTGCTCCAGAGAAGCGGACACGGAGCAATGGATCCAAACTACAAGAAAGAAGATTCCACCTAAACATTAGGAAGAACTTCCTGACAGTAAGAGCTGTTCGACAGTGGAATTTGCTGCCAAGGAGTGTACGAAATATCTGGAAAATCTAAGTGACGGACAGATAACACTAGTGGGCTTTGAAGGAGCTCTGTAAAAAGAAAAGGTTATTGTCTAAAGAGAATTGGAAGAACTGTGATGAATAATGGCAATATAAAACAGGAAATGCGAACCTTCATAAAGATTATAACGGATGATTTGTGGAAAGGCTGAAGGAAGTCATACCAAAAGTCTGTGAAAATGAGAATTGAATCTTTTTCTGTATTTTGTATTTTGTACTATGCAACTTAATAAAAATTATGCATGAAAAAAAAAAGGAGTGTAGTGGAGTCTCCTTCTTTGGAGGTCTTTAAGCAGAGGCTTGACAACCATATGTCAGGAGTGCTCTGATGGTGTTTCCTGCTTGGCAGGGGGTTGGACTCGATGGCCCTTGTGGTCTATTCCAACTCTATGATTCTATGATTCTAAGAAGTTTCCCCAGTTTTTAGTGGTAAAATTAGGTGCCTCGGCTTATATTCCGGTCGGCTTATACTCGAGTATATACAGTAATTAAACTTTTGGTTGCTTTCCACAAGCATCTGAAAATAATCAATCAATCAATAATGCAAGGTGTTCCGAAAGCAAAGGCAGCTCTGCCAGAGGATTTTGCAAGATCCAGTGTAGGAATGATACAATCAGGAAAAGTTGAGTTGCGACAGGAGTCACAGTGAAACACCCATCAACACTCTGTACTTCCTTGGGGGTGAGAATTCATACCAGAAAATGATTTATGAATTTCTCCCTCAAAAAATAAAACCGTGTGAACTTTCTGCAGCTGGACTCACATGATTCACTTGATATGGTGGTGGCTGTTACCGTAACCAAAGAGCCAGAATTAGTACACCATTTTCAATATGCATCTTTGCTTTCCCAATTCCTAGGAAAGAGACATAAAACACAAAAAAGAACAATATTAACACAAGACATGCACATTTTTCTAAAACAAGTTTGAGGTCCACCTCTTCCTTTGCTTCTGGAGGTATCTTGAAGAGCCATTGCAAACTGCCTATGTTTATATTTGTCGCCAGTCTTGAGAATCTGCTCCAACGCAGGCCAAGACGGGCAACTCACCATATCATGGCTCATTCCGCATTTTCTAAGCCCATCTGTCAGGTGCATATGAAGAGGTGGAGTTATGCAGATTAAGCAGGAGGAGTTTCCAAAAGGGAAAGTGGTTCTCATTATTTGCCACTAGGTGGCAATTCCAAGAGGACTACCGTACATACATGAAGTAGCGACCTAAGACTTTGGCACATCAGCATATTCACGAAAGACCAATAACATTAGTTCATCTTATCCTTGACCCTGTTACCCCCTTTACCTTATGATGCGAACCATCACAAACGTTGACACAGAAACATATAGATTGTATTTGTGTTTCTTCATCACTTGCAGCACATGCAATTTTTAAATACTGCTCTTTGGGGCTTGTGCATATGCATATCTTTTAGCCAAGCAAACAGAGCCCTGTGTAGGATCCGTGCTGTGTGTATCCACAAATATCCCGCCTGCAAGACAAATATTCTAATAATATCAGTTGTAGGCTACTACAGGAACTTCAGGGTGCATCATTTTTTCCTTTACTGTCAGCACAAACAAACAGGGTGACACCAGGATGAGCTGCAATTCCCCATAGCTCAGCTAATTTCCTTTTTCTTTCTGGTGGGTCATCTAGTTTTCTTTTCCTGAGGCTGTACACTTTCTTTTTACCGAGCCTTTTCGTTTTCCAGGCTCTTTTGCTGAAATACGTAGAGGGAGCCTGGGTAGCTTAAGCAATAAAGGGGCTATTCTCCAAAAAGATTAATGGGTGCAGGGGTGATTGCCCAAGGAATTCAATTCTTGTGAATGCTGGTAACAAACTGACCTAATAACACCTCTGGGATTAATGTGTGGATCAGAACTTACTTGCCCGCTTGCTTTTTCCCATGGTCCAAATATTCCAGCGCACTTAGAACACCACCAACCCAACAAAACACATTTTCAAATGTGCATTTTAAGAGAGAAAATATTTTTGGAATACACATTTAAATACGACTTCAGGTGCAAGCCTTCGTGAGGATTAATACATGCAGACTGGTGTGTGAATGGGATGAAACAGGCTTATCAGCAAATACAGGCAGAAGCATCAGCAGTGCATGGGGATGTGTGGAGTGGCAGAGATGCTCTCCCACCAGCAAAAGGGCTTCACTTACCATGGTGGGGAGGGAACAGAGACAATGGGGCTGTTCCCCCTCTCCTCCCATTATGTGCTCCCTGCACTCTCCCAAAAAAACAAAAATTAGAATCATAGAATCATAGAATCATAGAATCATAGAATCATAGAGTTGGAAGAGACCACAAGGGCCATCGAGTCCAACCCCCTGCCAAGCAGGAAACACCATCAGAGCACTCCTGACATATGGTTGTCAAGCCTCTGCTTAAAGACCTCCAAAGAAGGAGACTCCACCACACTCCTTGGCAGCAAATTCCACTGTCGAACAGCTCTTACTGTCAGGAAGTTCTTCCTAATGTTTAGGTGGAATCTTCTTTCTTGTAGTTTGGATCCATTGCTCCGTGTCCGCTTCTCTGGAGCAGCAGAAAACAACCTTTCTCCCTCCTCTATGTGACATCCTTTTATATATTTGAACATGGCTATCATATCACCCCTTAACCTCCTCTTCTCCAGGCTAAACATGCCCAGCTCCCTTAGCCGTTCCTCATAAGGCATCATTTCCAGGCCTTTGACCATTTTTGTTGCCCTCCTCTGGACACGTTCCAGTTTACTTGGGGTCAGGATCAGAAGAACCTTCAGAACAGCACATGGGCAGAAGAGGGGAGGTTGGCTTGCTGAAATGCTTGCGCTGACAGAATGATGGTCATAACACTATGCTGAATTGCTCCCCAAGTATTAAGAAGGCCTGAGTATGATGTTAGGTACAATGTGACTTGCACACATGCTGTACCCAGGTGCCTACAACAAGGTCGCATGTGTGCTGCAAAGCACAGATGAAGCTCTAGAAAATGTGCCTGCCTTTATTTTCCTGGCCAGTGAAGGCAGTTCCATTGAGCTGAATGGAGAAGCCCTTTTCCCTTCCTCTCCCATACCCCTTGTGCGAACAAAGGCAGTGGAACATACAGAGTTGCACCATTGGCCCATCTCGGTCCTGTATACCTGAAGGAGAGTCTCCACCCCCATCGTTCAGCCCGGACACTGAGATCCAGCGCCGAGGGCCTTCTGGCGGTTCCCTCATTGCGAGAAGTGAGGTTTCAGGGAACCAGACAGAGGGCCTTCTTGGTAGTGTCACCCACCCTGTGGAACGCCCTCCCTTCAGATGTGAAGGAAATAAGCAGCTATCCTATCTTTAAAAGACATCTGAAGGCAGCCCTGTTCAGGGAAGTTTTTAATATTTAATGCTGTACTGTTTTTAACATTTGATTGGGAGCCGCCCAGAGTGGCTGGTGAAACTCAGCCAGATGGGTGGGTTATAAATAAATTATTATTATTATTATTATTATTATTATTATTATTATTATTATTATTATTATTATATTGCCCAAGCTGACTGGCCGTGGCTCTCAGACAAGAGACTTTCCCTGGAGATACTGGAGATTGAACTTGGACCTCTCTCCTGCAGGCCATGCGTTCTGTCTCTGGCCCTCTCCCAAAGTCATAAAGCAGCAAAGTCCAAAAGCAGCAGCGTATCATTGTACCTCTCCAAAACTACTTCCGGGAAGCCCACTGCCACACTCAAATGGCTCACTCTGTTCATGTTCAAAGCTGCCTTTCTTCCACCCCTTTGCAGAATCTTCTCCCCACCCCCATTGAACACACAGGAACCCTTAAAAGCCCACAAGGCAGTGATCCTCATATCAGAGCAAGTTCTCATTTTAAAAAAGAAAAGAGCAAAGGATTCGCAGAATAAACTGATAGTGTGGGAAGCAACCCAGAATCCACCAGCTAAAGGAACCACATAACAGAAGAAATAACAGGTCTGCCATAATGCTATGCTTTTGCAATTGGGACATTACGAGACGATGAGGCAGAAACAGTTTCAATGATATCACCCTGGCAGCTCCATGTATCTGTGCTAAGGATAATATGGCTTGGCTGCACCACCTTGTATATGTGATGTACAGCCAACCCACAGCATTAATATGTTATTCTTATATAACAACCAAACTAAGGATCTGTGCTAGTACAAAAGTAGCCCAAAGGGTTTCTCAGAATGATGTGCCTGGGAATATGGGAAGAACCTGGCAAGGGAGGAATATACACCTCATCGTAGCGAGAAAGACTGTGACCACCAGTTGTCCTGTGTGCTTGCTCAGTCCACTGTTCAGTTTCTAACTCTTGGTGGGCAACCTCAAGGCCCTTCCTGCTCTCTCTCTCTTCTGACGGTTCTTTCACTTTAAACCAGGCTCAGCTTGGGCAGTCCTTCAAGCAGAAGACTCTTTCAAATAGAGGGCCATCCCATGTAAAGCAGGCTACTAGGCTACCCTACCAATAGGTCATGAATTTGCTGGTTGGAGCAGGGGTGAGGAATCAGGTGTTTCTGGACTCCAGCTCCTCTCAGCCCAGAGGCACCAAGTTGCCCCCAAGATTGAGGGGGCCTGATGTGCGTCGCATGCATGCGGCGTCATGTCACCTGGGGGAGGCTGAGCACTCTGGAGGAGCTGGTCAGTGAAGCTGTGCCACGCTTGGCTCCATGCCTGGCCTCCTCCGTCCCCTCAACATTGTAGGGGAACAGCCTCCTTCCAACAAATATTGAGGGGGCCAAAGACACCTCGGATCCCAGAGTTGGTGTGCCTGCCTCGGCCCCAGACAGCATGGCCAATGGTCAGAGATGGTGGGAATTGTGGTCTGACGAACATTTGGAGAGCCATAGGTTCTCCATCTCTGAACTAATCCTCTCCCTTACTGAGATCTTCAAGGGAGGCCCATGCTCATTGTACCTTCAATATTAGGGGCAACGTTAATGGCTCCATGGAGTAGGCAATTTTCAGTAGATGTTCCTTATCCTTGGATCTCCCATCCTAGGGAGGTCTGCTTAGTTGGTTCAGTCGTTTTTCATTCTTAGGAAGAGAGCAAAGGCCTTTTTGTTCTGCTAAGCTTTACCAGGCCCTGTGCTTTTCCTTGCGATTAAGATAATTGCTGTTTTTGTGCTTACATCTCAGTTTTTATTGTTGATATTGTGTATACATTGTTAATTGCTGGGTTTTAAGTTGCCTTGAGTGCCTACTGGCAGAGAGGCAGGGTATAAATAGAATGACAAACAAACAAATCGGGCATGAGCCAGCCAAAGTTGTGCACTTCTAAGATTCGCTGAACCAAAGGGGGGGTGTTAAGAACATGTTAAAAGCTTTGGCTGGATCAAGTTTACCGTTGGGGAAATCGTCTTTAATTGCCTGGATCATTTTGCTTTGGGTTTCTACAGCAGGCCAGAGCAATGTACGATCCACTGATTCAAGCTAAGTCCACCAGCCACTCATTGGGGCTTGCTGGGTGCCACATACTTACTGGCAGACAGCAAACATGTGGAATTTTAGGCAACTGTGTTCATCTTGGTACATCACCAACAAGTTGTACAAGCATGGTTTACAGCAGGGGTCGGCAACCTAAGGCCCATGGGCCACAAGTGGCCCATGGGGGTCATTTAACCGGCCCATGAGCTGCCCCTGAACTGAGCTGCCCACTTGGCGAGTCCCCGCATGCTGCACTACAGAGGGATCTCCGCTGGAGTGAACCAGCCCAGGCAAGGTAAACCTTGCCGACCCCTGGTTTACAGCAATGCTTAGAGTACAGCCTATTTTTAACCCTACTTCAGCTCTGTGTGTAATGCATTGCTTAACTTCAAAAGTTATTCTATGAATGCTGTCACACACTAAGTAAGAGCGTCTCTCCATTGGGCTGCTCTATAACCCAGATCTTTGCTCTGGCTGTGCGTTATGTCATGTGCTGACCGTTGAATGAATTTTGCCTGATATGCACATTTTTGAAAGTAATTCGCCTTATTACAATGCATTTTCGCAAGGGTGTGTGTTTTTTGTTTTGTTTTTTAGCAATTGTTACGCTCACTTTCCCCTAATATATGCATATTTGTACACAGTCTTGGTTGAATCAATGTTTTGCCTAATGTGCACTTAATATTAAGATTTGCTTTCAAATGATTACATGAGATAGCTCAGTCGGTAGAGTGTGAGACTCTTACTCTCAGGTTTGTGGGTTTGAGCCTCACGTTGGGCGAAAGAGTCTTGCATTGTAGGGGGGGTAGGACTAGATGACCCTTGGGTACCTTCCATTGCTATAATTATATGAAATAGGTGCATATTGGATTATAAAGTTCAGTGAAGAGATATGGGAAGTCAGGTGCACTTTTGTTCGCAATTTTGCTCTGGCAACTCCCAACAAGGTCAAATCTCCTCCCCCAGCCCTCCCTGCAACAGAGTTGCTTTAACTTTAAAAGGGGGTTACGAGTAGCATTTACATACCTAAACTCGGCTTCTTCCTTGAGATCACCACTTCCCCTGTGTCTTCTGCAACTTTGGTGCACACTACAGTGGTACCTCGGGTTAAGTACTTAATTTGTTCCGGAGGTCCGCTCTTAACCTGAAACTGTTCTTAACCTGAAGCACCACTTTAGCTAATGGGGCCTCCTGCTGCTGCTGTGCCGCCGGAGCACAATTTCTGTTATCATCCTGAAGCAAAGTTCTTAACCCGAGGTACTGTTTCTGGGTTAGTGGAGTCTGTAACCTGAAGCGTATGTAACCCAAGGTACCACTGTATTTGAAACAAAGAACTGAAGGCAAATGACCAATAGGCTTGAATTAGCAGGGCAAGTGGAGGCAGAGAGTGGCACTCATTCTGCCCACTGCAAGTTAATAGAACAAATTTTCCCTCACTGCATCAAACTGTCTACATTACTGTTGGTCACTTGCAGCAAATAGGAAAGACATCTGGAAATTATCACATTCCAGTGTGGACTCATAAACTTTCCTATATTATCTCTTCAGGAAGGAGAGTTTTGTCTTCAGCCATGAAGACACCCCCCCCCCCCCATTCACAGATGGAACTTGACACTCTCTCTCTCTCTCTCTCTCTCTCTCTCTCTCTCTCTCTCTCTCTCTCTCTCTCTCAAATTGCAGTGTTCCCCACTGACTAAGACAAGCTGCTTTTAGAACTGAGAAGGCTTGCCTCTTCAGCGGCTGTTACTTCTGCAACAAGAACAGTGAAGACTGCAGGGGTGATTTGGGGGGAAAGACATTTACAAATACTATGCAAGCAGGACATCACTGACAGGGTTATAGTATTCATAGCTGTGTCATCAGAAAGAGCAGCAATCAACCCCCCCACCCCCCACCCCCGGCAGCATTTGACATGATACACAACACCTGATGCACGAAGAACACAGACTGCAGAGCATAAATTGAAACTATGAAGTTGCCCATGGTAACTGGTCAGAGATCCCTTGTGCTTGAATCCTGAACATCCCTCATCCACCAAATTAGTACTTGCAAGGGCATCAACTGCTCTCTGCGTGCACAGCTTCTCAAAATATGACGCTACACTGGATTTGCAAAAACGGATAAACTGTGTGCAAGCGAATAGATGGATGTTTGCAACCGGTTTGCAACCGTTAAAGTGTCTTGCAGATGTTCCTTTGGGTTTCTCTTCTGAAAAGTGCGGCTTATGGGCTAAATCCTCAACGATAGGGTGGGCCTGAGCCATTGCTGCAGGGAGGGAAAATGCAGGCAGACGGCAGATGTCACTTGCGACGTGTTTTGTTTTTAATTGTGCAAGCTGGAATGAGTTATTGGAGTTATGAAGAGAAAGGAAGCGATCTGCAAAGTGACAGGGAATGGGGTCAGGAGCTAATGAGGATGTGAGCGATGCTAATAGAAAGAAAAAAAATCCCCCGAACGAGGAGCTATTCATATTTATTGCCGGGATGACACATCCAGGCCGTAAGAGGGTTTCTGGCTCTGTCTTTTGATCAGGCCTTGTTGACGTTAATGGTTCTGTTCTTCCAGCAGCTGCGGCTTCCTTCAGACCTCATCAAGACGGCAGCAGGAGGAGACCCATTCCTTCTCTGTGTATACTTTAGGGGGAAACGTTTTTATACAGTTGAATAAAAACATAAATATATAAAATGAGCCCTACTGGATCAGATGAAAGAGTCCAACTATCCTAGCATCTTGTTTGCCACAGCAACTACTAGCCAGCTACTGTTGCCTCAAGCCCAATCACAAGCAGGGCCTGAAATGCAGCATCCATGAATCTGTAGACTCCATGGCTAGAAGCCATAGATGCACATCTCTGTGAATCTGTCTAAGCCCTTTTTAAAGCCGCAGTGCCAAAGGGCTGCCACTACATCTCGTGGCAGCAAACAGACTAAATTAATCATACGCTGCATGTTAAAAATGACTTATATCAAACCCTCCAACATATCCAGGCCCCAAAATCAGGCTGCGCTTCTTCTGGGCAGCGCTCCCGGGTGAGTCACGTGATCTGTGTGAGATTGTGGACCCCTAAAAGTGCTTGGGGGGGCACGTGCTCTTGCATTTTGTGGCACCATTTGAGATTGCAACCTGGGGGGGGGGACATTTTTGCGGGTAAGATCATGGCATAAGATCACATGAGAGCACGGTGCCCAAAATGGCTGTCATGAAAAAACGACATGTCCTGGTTTTCCTGGGACATTTGAGGGGTATGCTATCTTCATCTGTCCCAAAGCTATTATTATTTCATTGAGTGTTCACATCTTCAAATGTTATGAGACACACTAGCATGGGGTCTTTTTCTTTGGTTTCTGCAATAGTTCAATTATCCAAGACCAGCAGTGGGACCAATAATATGTTTGGGGTCTAGCACATACAATGTCTGTTCGGCCTCTCCTGCTCCTTTGTTCCTTCCCAGATCTACCGCCCTTCTCAGCTGTCCCCAGCCTGCCGCCAAAGGTGAATGCCTCAGCAAACCTAATGGATGGGCCGGCCCTGGAGGGAACCTAAGAGCCTTAGAGCATCTTGCATGGCTGGCCTACCCAGAAGGGCAGTCATGACAGGAAGGGAATAAAAGTATTTCCCTTTCATTACACCTCCTCTAGACAAAGCTAATGCAGCGTACATACCGTACATACATATATGGCTGACTTTTTTATGTAAAAATGTACCTCTGTAAGAAAAATGAAAAATCCACAAAGCATTCTGAACTATGGTTTTTCTAAGTCCTGAGGAAACGCAAGAAGCAACTTTATTCTGAGTTGGACCATTGGTCAACACAGGGGTGGCCAATGTGGTTGTGCGTAGCCAGATGTTGTGGGACTACAATGCCTATCAGTCAGTGTGACCAACGGCCAGGGAAAATGGGAGTTGGAGAACAGGCGATGGCCATTTCACACTGGGGTTCCGCTCCTGGCCACCAGGTGCACTGGTGAACCTCACATAAGTGTCCCCCACCCCACCCCCATTCTACCCCTTTTCTGCCCCCGTTCTTCGTTCTTCTGGGCCCAAAAGGACCTTTGCATTGGCAATTGCCCCTCATTTGACAATCACCCATAAAATGGTCACCACCTGTAGTCCAATAAGACCTGGAATATTCAGTACATTGGCTACCGAAGGACACATACATGACAAGTACCAAAGACAGCAGCTCTCCAAGGTTTCAGAGAAAATTCTTTCAGTATATACTGTCCCTACGTGGAGATGCCAGGGATTGAATCTAGAATCTCCAACTGAGATACAGCCTTTCCCCATCTGTGTATAAAGCCCTTTCTGATGCACTCATGCCTCTGTTTACGATTTATATATATTGAAACAAGCTTCAGTAGTCTGGCTATTTCACAATATTAATAAGCAACACGATATTTTGCAAAAACGGAGAAAAATAATTATTTCCATATTCGATCCGATATGACGCCAGCTTCTGATGTGTAGCAACCAGCCTTTCACACACACAAGCATTATTTCTAGGAAATGTTTAGGGGAAATGATTTGCAAAAGCCACATTTTGTGCCTAGCTCATTCATTAATAACGGGCAACATAGATGGTTGCCGTCAGTGGCATGTGCAGATAATGTACCCACGTTGCAACATGGCACGGGGAAACAGGGTGGGCGAAATCGCATTGCACAACCAGACCTTGTTCTGCTTGCAGACAACCCCACTGAATGCTATGTTGAATTCTACCCTATACAGTGGTACTTAATTCATTATGGAGGTCCGTTCTTAACCTGAAACTGTTCTTAACCTGAGGTACCACTTTAGTTAATGGGGCCTCCCGCTGCCACCGTGCCGCCGCCGCACGATTTCTGTTCTCATCCTGAAGCAAAGTTCTTAACCTGAGGCACTATTTCTGGGTTAGCAGAGTCTGTAACCTGAAGCATCTGTAACCTGAAGCGTCTGTAACCTGAGGTACCACTGTATGTATAGATGCCTCTGGGCTGGGGGTCTCACTAGCTCTGCATTTTGCAGTTCACCCAGCCGTCTTCTTGTTGTGGCATATTTCCACCCAATACTAATGGCCAGGATCTTATTTCTACCTTGGCTGGCTCCACACCAGGCCCACAATGACTGTGATCAGAAGTGGCTGGACGCAAGCAGCTTGGAGCGAAGATGCTAGCTTCCTGGCAGTTGAGTTGCTGTTGGTGGGGGAGAGTGGAGGCAGTGGGGAGGCTGGTACAGAGTAGGAGCTAATCTGGTGCTCCTGATGGTGTGTTTGCACCGCACTGACTTGCCCATCAACTCGCCCCTACTGCTTGCCCTTCTGCTAAGCAACAGCAACCCATCTGCCAGGAAGCTGGCTCCCGGTGAGCTGCTTCTGCACCTGATGAAAAGCCCATCAAGATACATGCAAAGTACAAGGAATTCCTAGCAACAAGCAAACCAATAACAAAAAAAACCCAAATATCAACACCACCGGCACAGTCACAGAAACACTAGATGATCTATGGGCAAGTTAAAACAAATTAATTGCCAGCAATTAAACAAAGACTGAAATAGCATTTAGGTTGCAATCTTAAGGCATTGGGCCAAAGGAAATAAATTATCATCCAAGCTCTGCTGGTATTAGACTGGGAGGGTAGAAAGGGAAAGAAATGGGAGAGGTTTACATCAGCTCCTGAGCTACTGTCATTTCCCCCCACTCTTGGTTTGAGGGCATGATGGGGAGCCAGGAAGGCAATGGCTCCCTTGGATCAAAGCTGCCCAGCTGCCCATCACTGAAGTGCTCTCAAAGTGGCCTCCTTTCTGGTTCTAGTTACCAAGGCAATGGGAAAGAGGAATCTGACTTTGGAGAGGGAGATCTGATGTATCCAATGGTCCCCTGGATGTTTTGCCAGAGGATATACGATTGAGCCTTAAAATGTTAAAATATGTTAAGGAAATATAAAGAGGAGTGGGAAGTAGAGTCAGGAAGGTCTTTGCTTGCTGCTGAAAAGGAATTAAGGAAGGTGCAAGACAAGGCTTTCTGGGGAGAGTGATCCACAAACGGGGGCTACCACTGAATAGTCTCTCTCTCTCTCTCTCTCTCTCTCTCTCTCTCTCTCTCTCTCTCTCTCTCTCTCCCTCTCCCTCTCTCTCTCTCTCTCTCTCTCTCTCTCTCTCTCTCTCTCTCTCTCTCTCTCTCTCTCTCTCTCTCTCTCTCTTTCTTCTTCTTCTTCTTCTTCTTCTTCTTCTTCTTCTTCTTCTTCTTCATGGTCTTAGCATGGGCATAGCCAGGATTTTTGTGAGGAGGGGCAGTTGTTGAGTTTTGTTTGTTTTGATAGGAGATCACCTGCTAAAATTGTTGAGATTTTTTGTGTGGAAACACCCCTATTGCAGGGAGCAAGCCTTTGCGGGGGAGGGAGGCATTGGCTAGGGGGGCAGAACCTCAATTTATTTCAATGCTTTTCAATAATTTTTGTGGATCTAGGGGGGCAGCTGCCCCCACAGCTACGTCCATGTGTCCTAGTTAACAATCTCGCTACCATGTTCTGCATCAGCTTAAGTTTCCAGGCCACCTTTAAAGACAACTCCCCCCATAGGCAATGCATTGCCATAATACAAAGAGGAGTGTTATCAGAATATGGACCAGAGAAGCCCGGTTGTCCTCATTCAGTGAGGGCCAATCAATCTGTGGCTTGGGTTGATGTCTGAACTGACTTAGTCTCTCTGCAAAAGCATTAACTGAGTCTGTGGGTGTCTGCAGAGTTGATGCCGTTCTCAGAACAATAGTGTTTACAAAGTGGAGCCAGTGACTGGGTCGACTGAAAAAGCGGGGGAGGGGGGAGAGATGAGATAGGACAAGTGGCTGGAGGCATTCCATCGTGACGCAAAACGCAGTGATGTCAGAGCCCGAGACCTCAGGAATGATTGCCAACATGAATGAGATTCCAGCAGGCTCCAGCTGGTCCCAAGGTTTGCGGTGTCCTCTGTTGTTTCTTGGCTGTGCTGACTTCTCCAGCTGTAAACTGCATTAACCCCTTCCAGGCATGTGCTTCCCTTAAGGCGGGGGGACGGGGACGGGCGACATTTCCTTTCTGCCAAAAGAGTCCAGCATTTCACAACTGTGCTATATTTATATGCATTTATTTTCTGTGACTCTGGTAGCAAGTTTTAAAATGACGTTAAAAGAAAGGACAGCCTGCGCTTTCTCAGCTATGCCCAGGGAAGTTGGAGAAACAGAATCACAACGAAAGAACCCCTGGCAGATGGCCATCCAAATTCTGTTTAAGAACTTCAAGTGAAGGAAAACCCACCACTTTCTGAGGTAGTCCATCCCACTGACATAGAGTCATAGAAGTGTAGAGTTGGAAGGGACCCTGAGGGTCATCTAGTCCAACCCCCCTGCGATGCAGGAATCAAAAATGGTGAAAAGCCTTACTGAAATTAAGATACACTACGACCACAGCATTCCCTTGATCCAACAAGCTCCTGACTTTATCAAAAATGAAATTCATCTGGCATGAATTGGAGTATTATTGTTACTATTATTATTACAACACATTTATTCAAAAGTTACAATACAGCTTCTTCCACTGCCATAAAATCACAGAATGTTCACTCCAGTCTTCAATACCTTATCACTGTCATGTTGGCTCACCAAATACGCTCAATAGGAACCCAACTACTGATCTGGTATACTAGACATTTTCAATTAATATATCCCCTCCACAGACACCTCTGTAGTGGTGATGGCATTAATATATCCTGCTCTTCTTCAATAAAAGTGAAAAGGGAGTGGGGAGGAGACCATACTGCAGGCTGAAGCAATGGCAAATCTAGTTGTTTTGAATGAATGAATGAATGAATGAATGAATGAATGAATGAATGAATAGCTTCCTAAAAAACATATTGAAGTTATTTCACAATGCAATAAAAACATATATCATGCAACTGGATGTCTAAAAACAGTTAAAACAACTGCACAGATAAAAACAATTAAAAGTTATTGCACATATAAAGACAGAGCAATTTTACATCCAGTACAGATACCAACTGATATCAAGGTCTTCACTTAGAAGACTTGTTGAAAGAGGACGATGTAGACCTCTACCGTCTCCTCTACCGTCTCCTCAAACTCTCTCAACCAAAGTTCGGCACTCAGGAGTATGAATGGAGATGCAATGAGCTTCATTCACTTGCAAACCATGACATGTTGTGCTCTTACTGCTCTATAGGTGTAAAATAAAGATCCCAAGCAAACAGAACATTGAGAGTTATCTTATCTTCCTATCTCCATGAGCCTACAAGGGAGGTTAAGTGTTGCAACAATTCTTACTGGAAGAGAAGGGAAACAGATTCTCAGAAACCATTGCTTTTAACCAGTCCATGCTAATGTCTAGTAGAAGTCACCTATTAAGCTATTGGTATTGATTGCAGCATGTAGGTGTGTCCAGCACATGGCAACATAGCTGGAAAGTCAGAATGGGACAACAACTATAAACATTTAAAGGGACATTTAGAGTTGTGTACATAGGAGCCAACTCCTAGGGGCTGAGGAGTCTTCAGGGCCCCCCTCAATAAAATATTTGAGGAGGAAGGCCTCCCCGTAAAGTTAATGGGCAGTGCCATTCAACTGGCGTGTGTGCACCGTGTCACGTGATCTATTATATTAGGTGGGGCTTACCTGCCTCACCCCCTCCCCAATATTTTACTCAAGTTGGCACCTCTGGTTGTGTGCATTGAAAAAAATCAGGACTTGGGACTGCAGTAGAGTTGAGGTGGGACTACAAATCCCATCACCCTTCAGCATTGGCCATGCTGACTGAGGCCACAGGTTTCCCATCCCTGCAACAGGGCAATTATATAACTTCTTCAGCACTGCAACCAACTTGACAATGAAAGGCTATCGGAAATTGCACAGTGCCCCAGTTAATATGTGTGTGGGGTGTTCCTTCTCTTTATGGTGTTGTGTTGGCAAACTTTAAAAACAATAACTCAGACATGCTGCTGGAGGTTGGCCGAGCCTTTTCTCAGTCAGACAACTGAGGACAACATGACTTAATCAGCAGCACAGAAGACAAAAACACTGCAGGGCCAAAGAAATTCTCATGCACAGGATGCAATATGTTTCTTGCAGACCAAGCCCCTTTTTCTAGTCTAGGACAGGTTGAAGTGCTGCAACAAATTCTTCATAGACAGCTGATTATATTAGGATTGCCTTTGGTCTAAATGATGGATAAGTCAGTCTGTTTCCAGCCAATATCACTTTGGATGTGTTCACTCAGATGTCTGGATATTCCAGGCCCACATTACACAATCTGCATTAAATTCACATTTACTTTATAATACATTGCATATATCAGTTAGAAATACAAAATAAATAAAAGAATGCATAAAGAGTGATAAATGAACAACTTCACATTAGCATACAGTCGTACCTTGGAAGTCGAACACCTTGCGAGTCAAACATTTTGGCTCCCGAACGCCGCAAACCCAGAAGAGATTGTTCCGGTTTGCGAACGTTCTTTGGAACCTGAACGTCCATTGTGACTTCCACAGCTTCCAATTGGCTGCAGGAGCTTCCTTGGCTTCTGAACGTTTTAGAAGTCAAATGGACTTCCAGAACAGATTTCGTTCGACTTCCAAGGTATAACTGCATTTTAACATATATATATTTTTTTAAAAAGGTACTTTTTTGCACCAAGAACGGGGTGAGAATATTCGGGAATCTTGATTTTAATTTAGTAAGATCAGTTTAAACTGTTTTTATATTGCTTCCCACTTTTAAAAGCCCTGAAGCGATTTACAGCCCAGTAAAAAATAATGAAGTGTGAACAGAGGTAGATAACTGAGCTTCAACCTGCATGTTAATTGGAGAGAGGCAACTCAAGCTCATTTGTACCTGAATTCACAATGATCAGATGCCTCATGCACAGGCCAGACCCACCCAAGGGGTGGGCTGAAGCAGTTACCTCAGATGGCATGAGCCCCTGAGACACCCCCTCTGTGGGTGCCCTATCCACCCCATCACCTCTGCCACTGGCAGAGAATTGGCGTCTGCATTAGTACCAATTTCTGGTGAAATCTGATATCTCACTGGAAATCAGTGCCAATGTTGTCACTGCTTTGCCACCAATGCCAGCACAGGAGTGGCAGGTCAGGGTGGCAGTTCCCATTGTATATGACACAGACACCAGGAGTTTCCAGGAATCTGTGTTTACCTGGAACAATATCTTCCATTCATACCTTACAAACATTTCTTGCCCAAGAGTCCTGGAAAACCTGCCCCCGCCTTGCTAGGCTTTTTGCACCTGGCCTGGAGGGAAGGGTCCTGACTGACTCCAGCTACAAAAGTTGAAGCTGATGAACAGACTCTTGGGCTGCGGTACTGCTTAGGGAGTTGTGTATGATCATGGGACACCCAGAAAGTATGAAACAATGCAGCTACATAAGAACATAAATCATGTCCCCACACTTGATGCTCTTGCTCTCATTTTGAAAATACAGTGGTACCTCGGTTTTTGAACATTTGACAAATATTTCGGAACTCAAACTCCGTAAACCCAGAAGTAAATGTTTGGTTTTCGAACACGCCTCAGAAGTCATACATGCCATGCAGCTTCCATATTGAGTTTTCTGTATTACGTTTTTGGTTTTTGAACAGTCTTCTGGAACGGATTACGTTTGAAAACCGAGGTACCACTGTATATCTATCCATATTCTGCAAATAAATAAAAAATATTGTGATACTATACTATATACTATACTATACTATATACTATACTGAAACATTTAAATTCTTCTTTGATTGTCTTGAATCTTGCTGCCAAACTTTCCGTCCTCTCCTGCCACACCCTTTGAGTACCACAGGATTAGGGTGTGCTTAGCAACATTGTGAAATGTTGCCTATGTGTTCACCTTTCTTACTCCGAAAAGTTGCACCAAGTCCTTCTGAAATTTCAGATACGCCCTGCAAATACTGAAATGATGGTGTGATTTTGTCACAAATGTAGACGATGCTGAGAAACACTGCTCTGCGGCTCTGAAAACAAACTTTGAAGTTTCAATTTCTTGTTACCCGCCAAAGAATTCATCTTGCACCAGGCCTGTACAGATCCCACTGTAGTCCATTCACAACTATCTATAGCTCGCCAACAATCTAACAAACAAACACATTTGTTAGTGTTTCCAAGGGACAGTATCTGAACCGCATAGGTCAAGATTATAATTGCCAAGTCACAGATCAAACAAAGTTCCATGATCACAAGACATAAGCAAGATGCTATTAGGGCTCTTTCACCTGCATGGTAAGTAGCAGGCAGTCCACCTTGGTTTAGCCTTGTAACTGGCTAAACCAAAACAGAGAGAGCCTCTGTGCTCTTCATCCTATAGGCTGCTTCTTATGGGATCTGAGAATTATGAGGCATACCTCTGCCACAGATTTCCCTGTACCAGAGAACCCAAAGCTTGAACTCTGAACTTCCATGTAATGCTGCCGTTTTCTCTTGTAAGGACATGCTTATTAGATTTGTTCTTAATTCTCTTATTTGTTTGGGAGCTGCCTTGAGGGTGCTTATATTGGATACCAGGTAGCTAGAACAGAACAGAATATTCTGCTTACTATAGTTCACCAGCTCAAGACACCGACACCAGAGCCTTACGTTCTGAAGAGCATACCTTTAACATCCATATTTTGTTATAACTGCCTGTTATTTATTTATTTGCAATAATACATATTCATATTTTCTACAGAACGTGTAGTAAAGGTAGCCAATGGGACTGGTATCGGCACCTGGTATCCCTGGGCAGCTGTCACGGCCTAACACCCTTGTCAGCTCCACTGCCTTGGGCGACTATATCTGGCGCTCCAGTGAGTGTGAGGCAGCTTAGAGTCACCACAATTGAAATTTCCCACAATGCCTCAGAGCACCCTGTGGCGATCACACAGGGTCCCCAGACATTTGATGGTCTATTGATCCCTGTGCCACCACTGTGATTGCTTCCCCGCTGCCACCAACCCGTTACTCTCGGGTACACACGGAGTCCAGACAGTTGTTAGCATTAATCTAAATAAACAAGTTTATTCTATAAGCATTAACAAGTCTATGGTTTCAGATAATTTTTCTTGTCAGTTTCTTAATCTTAGTTTCTTTACCAGCCTATACCTTCCTAATAACTTCTAACTGATTATCCCAACTGTCTATCTGACTCCTCTTAACAGATTCTCTCACTCTCTCACATCAAACTATCCCAACCCACAGACTTATCCTCACTCTCCTTTCTCTAACACCTGACTGACTCCCAAACAACTCCAACTCTAACTCCTCCCCTTGGGTTCCCACTGTCCAGTCACTTCACACTCATTTAACCCTTTCCTTATGACCCAGCATGATGTCACCTAAGAGGGCAAATGCCACACATCCACAGAGGAGTATCATTCCAGGGCATTGTGGTAAATTCAAATGACAGTGATTCCAGGCTTCTGAGTGTCTACTGAAGCACCATTGTTGCCCAACAGGACTCATGGGGGAAGGCAACCAAAGTAGGAGGGACCCCACCAGAGCTTGTCTAAGACCCTCCACAACCTTGTAGGAAGCCTCCTTACAAATGCTTGCTTGAACTACTGACAGCCGTCAGCATCAGATTTGCATCCCTCCGAAGGATTAGTGCTAGCATCAAATTGCAATGTGGAATTGAAGCCCAATACATCACAATTAGTTACGGTAGAGATTAAACAAACCTGCTTTCCCTCTTTCTCCTGCTCTTTGTGCCAATGGAACTGGATACAAAAGCAGGGAGGAGAATTTGGAAAGGAAGTTCTTATCCAAAGTGGGGAAAGAGCAAACAGGCCATGTAGATTCTGAAGCATGCAGGTTTCCTGTGCTTTTCACAGGTGGGTTGGGGTAAAGGAACAAAAAAAGATTATGCATGGTGTGAGGAAAGGAGAGAGAGAAAAGCTTTCCTTCTCTCACAACAACTAGAACTCGTGGGCATCCGATGAAGGGGAATGTTGTATGATTCAGGACAGACAAATGAAAGTGTTTCTTCACGCAGTGTGTACTTAGGATTTCACTCCCGCAAGAGGTGGCAATGGCCACCAACTTGGATGATATAATACTGCTTTAAATGTTTGCTCTCTCTTACACACACACACACACAGAGAGAGAGAGAGAGAGAGAGAGAGAGAGATTCTCTTACCATGAAACAATTAAGCTTCTTTAAAAAGCAGCCCGCCCACAAGCCTAACAGACAGAAAGAGTGTGATCTTTGTTAGGGTTGCCATACATCTGGAATTTCCCGGACTTAAGCCAGGATTCAGCCGTCGTAAACAGCACCTGGCCAGAAAACGCTGAAAAGTCGGGGAATATCCGGACGTATGGTAACCCGTTTTGGAAGTGTAGATTTTGGCGAATTTTCTTTAAAATAGCTCAAAACTTCAATTGTTTTTGAGATTCTGCAAAACAAAAGCTCAACCATTTTGAGTACTCTGAACGCATAGAAACAAGAAGCATAACCAGGGCCTTTTTTCTAGCCGGAACTTGCCAGAACTCAGTTTCGGCACCAATGCTATTACAAGAGAACAAGGGAGGTGTTTGGGGTGGGTTCCGGTGCCTCTTTTTCTAGGAAAATATCACTGAGCGCAACTCATCCTTCACCTGAGCTGGTGGTGCTTCCATAGAGCCACACTCCTTTGTGGCACTTGGGGAAGTGGCAAGCTGGTTAGGCCCAGGTGAAATCTTTTGCATAGGACCTAGGAGACCATAGCAAGGAATGGGGTGTGACTAGCCAGCACTGAGGAGGAAACTTGCAGCTAAGGAGGCAGGAGAATCTGAATTTGATTCTGAGCAGTCCGTCATAATGTTGGCAGCTGGTCTCTTACGGCTCATCCAGACTTCCTTTTGCACCACACTTTCTAGGTGCAGGTCCATGCTTTAAAGTTCTGTGTCCGAGCAGGTTTGTTTGTTTTTTGTCCTGGCTGAGCAAAACCCATGTTTTACCTCTGAATTGGAGCAAATGGCCGCCCACAGAAAACTCAATTGCTGTTTGCTCTGATTCAGCAATAAACCATGGGTTTTCCAAGGGAAAACGCCAGGACAAAAAAGAAACCCACTTGGACACAGAGCTTTAAGTCCTGACCTGTGCTTAGAAACACAGCACAAAAGGCCGTACGGATGAGCCCTTAAATATTAGTAATGTGTGACAGGGAGAGCTAGCGGAATTTCCAGTTAAGGGAACACAAAGTCTTCTGTGCATATTGGCAAACAGTCAATCGATTCTCAGCAAACAGCTGCTCTTAGCTTATACGGCCGAGAAGCGCCCAACCTTGGGTTTGCTGATAACTTTTGAACATTGTGATACTTTGGCTATATAGTTTGTGACCGCGGCTTGTGCTTGACCTCTCTGCTGTTCCAGAAATGTCACCATTGCCCTCTCCCGACCCCTACCCCCTTCCCAGCTCCATTTATGTCCTTCCTATTTGTAAAGCAGATCCACAACTTGCAAATATGAGGAATCAATAGAGAAGGAAGGGGGATTTTAACTGAGACTTTCTGGTCAGTTCCTGTCAATTTCGAGGACTACTTGTCTATCACCTTTCCTATTGCCATGAAGCGCTGCAGGTCATGTCGAGTAATATCTGCCAGGACCTTGTCGAACGAAAGAAAAACACTGTGATGATCAAATCAGGGTGGTATGACCAGTGCTATTTTCCTAGAAAAAGAGGTGTTGGAACTCACCATGATTGCCTCCCTTCTTCTCTTATCATGGCAATGGCGCCCACCTGAGAGGTGCCAGAACTGAGTTCCAGTGAGTTCCACCTGAAAAAAGCCCTGGGTATAACACTAAAAGGCCAACAAGTTGCCAGAGTCCCTTGTTTCAGAAACCTGGCATCTTTTATAAAAACAAGTTGCATAAAGATGCTCAGGGGGTGGCTGTGGCTAGGAGTGCTTTTCGCCGTCTTCAGTGACACTTCATGGATAAGACAGATGTGACCTCATTTGTTAATGCCTTAGTAAAATTTGGCTGGAGTGTTATGGGGCTGGGGATGAGAGGTAAATTCAATTCAGTTCGCATTTAAAGCTGTCTCCCCTTAGTCACACTTTCTGCAACAAGGTGCAAATTGAAGTACAGGCATCCTTTGACATTCGTACCTCTCTGAGTTTTGCAATGCCGTTTTCCAGCCAAGTAACAGGTGTACAAAAATGCACATAGATGCATATATTAGTGACAATGAAATGCATGTATTAGAGAAAGTTACTTTGCAAACTTGTGTTTATTAAGTGAAATAGAATACAAGGGATTCACATTGAAATGCTGGTGAAATTTCATGAGGATTTTTTTAAAAAAATGCAAATTCATGTGGAATTATGGATAACTTAAGGCTGGAAAAATAGAAACCAAGAGAAACAGTAACTGACAAATTGGCCCATCCCTACCTGAGATTGCCTAGGAAGATTGTTCATGTTTCAAAATACCAAAGTTTGGTTGCCAAGTGAAGCCTTGGTATGGAAGTATTTTGTATTAAGAGAGAACCCAGATCTCTAGTTGCTGGTCCTTCTGTATCCAATATAATGCCATGGAATCTCAGCTAAAGCATCCATGACAGATGGCCATCCAACCTCTGCTCAAAAATCTCCAAGGAAGGAGAGTCCACCACCTCTCGTGGGAGTCTGTTCCACTGCTGAACAGCTCTTACTGTCAGTTTTTCTGAATGTTTAGTACACATAATACACATAATCTTAAAAAAGACAAAAAAAGAACTTAAAACCCAGCAGAAATAAAATAGACTTAATTTGGATAGATTGAAGGATTAGCGTTGATTTCAGATTTTCTACCAACATCTGGCCCAATCTGTCTGCACACACAGGTGAAGTGGGAATGTGGCCAGTGGAGAATGGATAGAATATATATGTATTTGGGCAAGGGCTCAGGAAGAGGGTTTCACCATTGAACTAAAGAGGGAAAACAAGCCCTATACCCGACTGATAAGAGAGAAGAGACTGATGTAAAGAATGCACATAAAAAGTGCTCCCTTGTTGTACAAAAGCACTGATACAATCGCACAGTCTTTGCTTCATAGTTGGACAGGTCATCATGACTCCTGACCTGAATGAACTCCAAGAGGTTATTTTCCCTTGAAATTTAGAAATGTACATAACATGCCCCATCTTCCTGGTTCTGATATCAGTGATAAAGAGTTTAGGAGATACTAGAAAAACATACTTCACTGTGACAGGCAGGGGAGATGGGTGTTTGCAGAAAGAGTGCCCATACATTGAAAGGTCTCCTGTTTGAGTGTAATGTGTCTCTCTGCAGCAGGGATGCTGGAGAAATCCCATTCCCATAAACTCAGATGTGAACTGACTTGATCTGTACATTATTGGACTAATACTTTTCTTCAGATTTCACACTTCTCTGCATTTTGCAGTGCACTTCTCAGCTAAAAAAATGCACTAAATATTCATGTTTTAGGATGAAGTACATTTAGAAAGGTGTACACTGAGATAAAATGCATATTTAAATTCATATTGGTGTGAAGGGGTTTGTTTGTTTTTTAAAAGAAGGTAAACCACAGTTTTAGGGATGCGGGTGGCGCTGTGGGTTACACCACAGAGCCTAGGACTTGCCAATCAGAAGGTCGGCGATTCGAATCCCCGCGATGGAGTGAGCTCCCGTTGCTCGGTCCCTGCTCCTGCCAACCTAGCAGTTCGAAAGCACATCAAAGTGCAAGTAGATAAATAGGTACCACTCCAGTGGGAAGGTAAATGGCGTTTCCGTGCGCTGCTCTGGCTCTCCAGAAGTGGCTTAGTCATACTGGCCACATGACCTGGAAGCTGTACGCCAGCTCCCTCAGCCAATAAAGCGAGATGAGCACCGCAACCCCAGAGACGGCCTCAACTGGACCTAATGGTCAGGGGCCCCTTTACCTTTTTAAACCACAGTTTAATGCAGAAACAGACTAGAGTGGACTTACATAGGAACTAACATATCCAAAACTGACATAGACTGGAAATAGATGGATGCATTTATCGCTGCTCTACTAGAGTCTCACTGCCCTTACTTGATGAGGGCTGAATCATCCAGGATCAGAACCAGGGATAGGTTTTGTTCTCACTGCACTCCATCCCAAGTCAACTACTTTATTTTACAGCAGCTTGTCCTTGATGCTGTGGGGGAACAAGAAGGGGCATGCTTGGGGACAATGATGGAGACAGGGGAACCTGACACCTGCCAGCAGGTTTTTGCTCATCTTCCCCAATAGTTTTGCTGGTTGCAGTTCATTTACCTTAATTAAAGTGATTGAGGGATTGAATGATTGCTCCATTGTCCTTTCTTTTTTCCTACAAAGCATACCCTCTTTTCTAGGTTTTGTTTCTTGGTCACTCAAGTAACATGCTATATATGTCCTTGTATCTGGTCTGAAATCTGCAGCTAGACTGCTCACAGGAGCAGCTTACTGGAAACATGTTTCTCCACTGCACTGGTTGCCCATTTGCTCCTGAGCCAATTTAAAGGTTCTCGTGTTAATTCACAAAGCTCTGAATAACTTGGTTGCAAAGCACCTTAAGGACTCAATCTCCACCTCCCCCGAGATCTTCTGATGGAGCACATTTGGTGGTCTCCTGTGCCCCTGAAGTTCAGTCAGTCTTCATCAGGGAAGCTCCCTGGGAAAAACTGGGACATCACCATCTAGAACAGGGATGGCAAACGTGTGGCCCTCCAGATGTTGTTGGACTCCAACTCACATCAGCCACAGCCAATGACCAGGAATGATGGGAGATGGGGTGCAGCAACATCTGTAGGGCCACAGGTTAGCCACCCCTGATCTAGAAGCTCAATGCAGCGCTGCTCACCTCACCTGAGTTGGCAGGGGCCATGGAAGAGTGCCTAAAAAGACAATTGTGGTGTTTGGACATTCTGATATGGAAACAGATAATCCTTCAGGTACAGAGTTTTCAAGGTAAGCATTAAAAAGAAGGATAGAGTTTTGCATGTTAGCTCCTTCCCAGAAACGCTTGGGTTATAGCAGGCTGACAGCATTCCACTCCTATGACGTTAGGTAGATAGCATGGACGATACCGATGCAAAGAATGCACATAAATATGAACTCCCTTGGCATGCTGTAGATAGAAGCTCGGACAACCACCTAGTAAACAATGTTTCCTACTAGGACTGATGGCCATCAATACTGTGTCCTGAACCAAACAATTTTTGAGGGGTTACTTAATGTGATCATTGGAAGGGACCACAAGTATAGGAACACTTAGCTGTGTTTCAGAGGCAGCATGGATTGAATGCTAGTCTTAAGCTTTCAGTGTTTCCCCTTTGTAACTCTGGCAGCAAACTTTGTTATTTGCTCTATGAAATCTATGTTGGTTAGAAAGCACGTTACAACTGTTAATCTTATCAACTACTATACTTTATATGAAGACTCTTTGAAATTTGCCTGTTCCAAATCAACCTTGTTTGGTTAGGATGCACATATTTATATAATACTGAATTAAACCTATTTCCTATGATAGTTGTAGAGATTTTACAGGGCATGGCAAGCTGAACAGGTGCCCTCCACATTGCAAATGTTTGTTCCAAAACCCTGTTATTTGCAGAAGCCAATGAGGTCTGAACATGTTCCGTAGCCAGAGAATGTCAGTCTGAAAACAAAATGGAAAACTGGGAAAGGGTAAGAATGGAACAGCCTGCTGGGGAAAGGTTTAGGTGGTTGGCTAGAACCCTATTAGGAAGTGGGCATATATTGCAGAACTTTCTTGCAGGACTCCCTTGCTCCTCTGAATACCATATGTGGGTGATGAGGAGCCGAGAGAGATGGTTGCCTTCACACTCTACTGGGGTTGTCCTACTGATAGAATCAGGATGCTAGACTAACAAATGGAGGAAGCTGTCTCATATTGAGTCAGACCATTGGTCTGTGTATCTCTATCCCTTGCCTACCTGGAGATGCCAGAGGTTTAACTTGGGACCTCCTGGATGCAAAGCAGATGTTATCTGTGCTATGGCCCTTCTGTGATCTGATCGTGTTAGTCCCTTCTTATTTCCATTTTTCAAACCAAACAAAAACCTTTGTGTTGACGAAGACCTTTTGACAAATATGCAACAAAACAAATCAGGAATGAGAGATCAGTTACGGACATCATTTTTCAAAGTGCTCTCTGGACTCTGTTTTCATTGCCTTCCTGAGTGCAAGAACAGTTCCAAGTTCCATGGATCCTGGCTTTGAGCTGATGGGCAGGACCGCCTGAAATTTCATGCAGAAGACATGACTTTGATTGCCATTATTGTCTTGCCTTTCAAACCCTGAAAGAAGCTCAGGGGCTGGTAAGGAGAGGGAAGCCAGTGCTAAGCCCCAGGGTATAATACTTTGCATTGTCATGCAGAAGAGTTGGGTTTCGTTCCCACCCCTGCCTCTTGTTCCTTGGGCTTGGAGTACAGGACTGTGAAGGAAATGTGCTCAGCCCTGGGGGAGAAGGGAGTGCCTTGCATTGATCGGCAATGAGTAACCATCCCAGACAGTTGATTAAGAAGTAATAAATGGGTGCCACAGCCTTAAAGGTGTGGTATGAAAAAATGGGGGGAAGGAGAGGCAGCTGCTGTGTACAAGCCCAAGCTGGGAAGACAGATAACTCATGACACTGGAGAGTCTCAAGACAGTAAGACAAAAGACAGTTTCATGTTTGAGTTACAAGATCAGTCCAATTAAGCTGAACTTGGGCTAAACACAGTGATGCTCTGAGAAGATTACCTGACGCAGGGAAGTAGCTTGTGAATGCAAAGAAACTGCTTGTGTGGTCCTCCTGAGCAGTCATGTAGTTTTCAGCAGACCTGAGCTTAGGGTGGGTCTGCTGCTGGGGCCTCAGATTAACACATTGCAAGAAGTGCATTTAGGGTGGCCACTTACACCAAATCAAAAAGGGAAACTGAAAAGAGGATACTGGTTTGCAGCAAAATCACGTGTGTTGATTTATATGTAGGAAAACTTAGAAGAATTGCTATAAATTAAATTAAATGCAATATGTCTCACCATTGTGGAGAAGACTGCGAGCAATTTGTCTGCTGTCCAGGTGCTAATTCTAGATAGGCAACTTCAAGGCACATGCTCTCTCCCTTCTGATGGGTAATAGTAGTAGTAGGAGGAGGAGTACACCACCAATCTGCCTGGGTTGCCCTAGCCACTCCGGGTGTCTTCCAACAGATATAAAACCTCTTATTTTATCTTAAATTGCACTTGGATTGGACAGCCCTTCAAACAGAGGACTGCTTCAAATAGATCACCATCCTTTCTGAAAGCAGAGCGCACAACCTCCCTAATTTGTATCTCTACCTGTCCTGTTTGAGAAGGAACAGTGTCACAACATACAAGTGACTCCCAGTCCCTTTAGGGCAGGGTTTCCCAATCTTGGGTCTCCAGCTGTTTTTGGACTACAATTCCCATCGTCCCTGACCACTGGTCCTGCTAGCTAGGGATGATGGGAATTGTAGTCCAAAAACAGCTGGAGACCCAAGTTTGGGAAACCCTGCTCTAGTGACACCAAGCACAGAATTTTTACAAGGACTTCTTGTGTGAGAAAGTTGATAGGTTGTATGTGTTTTCACCTCATTGATTCATAGTAGTATGTATGGCACTCCATGTCTACAGCTGACAAATACAATTATTAGACAATGTGATGCTTAAACAGTGAATTGTTCTCAGATGAGTTCTCATATTGTAAGGCACACAGACACGCTAAGTGCAATGGGGAGTCTACATCCACCAGACAGACTCATTGAGGAAGATCCCCTTACCTTACTTGACTGAGACTAAGACCTGGCATGCCCCGTAATAATATTACCAGCCCACTTTGACACACTAGGAACAACCCAACAGATTTCTGCCTTGTCATCTCAGTCTCCTGGGCTATTTCTGGATGGTCCAGCAGACATCAAGCACAACTATTCTATAGGGATGGATTATTTCTGGGCTGGGAGTTCACCTAGTTCTACCAGAGACTGGGGCAGGCAAGATCAAACAAAGGGGAGTGCTGGTTGAACCAGCATTGTCCCTCCTCTTCCTGGAATGTTCTGCTCCTCCTTGCAGGTAAAATGTCAAGGTGCAGCAGAATAATTACTCCATAGAGCCCTTCCCACTCCCGAGGATGTAGCAAAAGTTCTGTAAGGTATCTGTTCAGACACACAAGGAACACCACAAAGAACTGAGCTACTGTATATGAAAATTACTTTCCTGCAATAAAACCTGGAAGTGGAATAAATACACTCCCAGGGATGTGGTTTCCAGAACCCCTTCCATAATTTCTGCAATGGTGCATGAATGGTGCAACACATACATGAGTGTGTTGCAATGGCAGCCAAGCAAAGTGAAGCTACATTCTTGGACCCTTTGCTGAAAGAAGAAGAGGAGGAGGAGGAGGAGGAGGAGGAGGAGGATTTTGGACTTGATATCCCACTTTTCACTCGCCTTAAGGAGTCTCAAAGCTGCTAACAATTTCCTTTCCCTTCCTCCCCCACAACAAACACTCTGTGAGGTGAGTGGGGCTGAGAGACTTCAGAGAAGTGTGACTAGCCCAAGGTCACCCAGCAGCTGCATGTGGAGGAGCAGGGAAGCGAACCCGGTTCACCAGATTACGAGCCCACCGTTCTTAACCACTACACCACGCTGGCTCCTCAGTGCCTGCTACACACTGGTCTTCACAAACCACTGGAGGAACACACTGTAGTCATCAGCATACACTGAGGAAACATCCTTAGCTATTTGTTTTTTTATTTTAAAACAAAACCCTAAAGGAATGGCCATAGCCTCACTTGACATCCATTCCAGTATAAATGGAGGAGCTGCGCATATTGTCCAGATAATGCAACAAGAGATGCCCCCCTCCACTATGTATGGCTAGGGATGGAGTGTGGAGAAATTAGATTCAGGATGCATTTAAAACTGAATCTAGAAAATCTGCACATTCTGAAAGAATATGTGAACCAAAACACCAGCTACCTTTCAAAATTCACACTTATACGAATTATGTGATGCCATTCTCCAACCAACCAAGGTAACAAATATATTAGGGGAAGTGTACCTAAAAATGAAGATGGAAAATAATATATAAAAAGACATTCTATTAGGGGAAATCGCTTGCAAAAACATGAACATTAGTAAAAATGGCATCTAAAATATGCTTGCTAGGAGAATTTTGCACTAAAGTTCTGATGAATTTTCAGGAGAATTTTGTTATTTAAAAAATCACGAATTGCTGCAAATTGTGGGGAAGAGAATTTGAGACTGGAAAAATGAAAAACAGAGAGAGTTGAAACTGAAGATCCTTCCATCCCTGTGTGTGGCACTTTGGCTTTAAAGCTGAACCACATGGGCAGAACGTCAGTGATACAGCAATAAAACTTCTAGCACATTTGCAAAGCTGAGCAGGGTCCGGTATGATTTCGAATTGGATGTGGGACCACGTGTTGAGATTCCTGTATTGCAAAAGGTTGGATAGGAGTCTTTTCCAGCTCTACAACTCTATGCTTCTATGTGGGATGTGGGAGCAGCCCTGGTGGCAACAGTGACAAGGGTTTCACTCCAGCTAAGTTGAAAAGGGGCTTTGTCCAAATGGCCTGAATTATGTGTGGCATGCTTCAAACTCAGAGGAGGCCAAGTCCCAAGATTATGGAGACCCTCTGACAAGAGGCCCAACAATGGGTCTTAACTGGCAATGGGGAGTGAGGTGGCGTGTGCCTCTTTTGTTTACCTGTCCCTCTCTCCTGCTGTTGCATGGTTCACTTGTGTTTCTTTTAACAATAATGGCTTCAGGGCCCACATCTCGGATGTAGTATAAAGCATCAATGGGACAGTAGGACCCAGTTGGGCTCAATAGCTGCTGGGAAAAGAAGAGAAGAGGATCAAAGCCATTCCTGGGTGAAGCCTCTTATTGTTTGCACCCTTCTTGAGATTCACATGTGCATTCAGTGTAATGTGATGTCAGTCCACAAGCTTTCTGACACTTGACCACACAGAGTCCATTGTGCCTCTGAGGAATGGACTTTAGAGTCCATGGTGCCTCTAAAGTCAAACATGGGTGCACCAGGCAATCAAGTTTCCCAGCCTTGTTCTTCGTTTCCCTGTATGTTTTGCTCCTGCCAGGCTCTTCATGTTACTTAAGCGGAGTTATTATCAGGGATTGTGGGGCAGGAGAGAGAAGCCGGTTTTGTTCTTTCCCCGTCTCCCCCTTTACGTTTTCATCTCTGAACAAGAATCTCTTCATGAAAAGGGTACAGCAGGAATGAGTCCTGGTTGGACCCCATCCAGTTCCTTGAGGGGAAAAGCATGACAGGAAACTTCACACCAGAGAACTGACAAATAATACTTGCCAGAGTTTTCTTCCCAGTTAGACCCCGTCATCTTTTTACAATGGAGCTCTTGATTCGCTGGTAAACAAAGTCCAATTATACCTCACCAGGAAAAAGGAGGGGCAGGTGCCAGTTTCACAAAGGGTGTTGTTAGGGGACAATCCAGCCAAAAACCTGAACTGCCGGGCAATCTGCGTTTGACGCAAACACCTTTCGCATTAGTGTAAAAACCGAACGCAAGCAGTGGTAGCCAGTGGTTATTACCTATGTCATTTGTGCCTCACTCTTCTAACAAGGGGCTCTGGCTGCCATATATAGTGGTCCCTCACTATTTCCCCCTCACAACAACCCTCTTAGCTAGGTCGGGATGAGAGAGACAGTGGGTGGTAGTCAACAAAGTTTTATTCAGTTGACCCACTGAGATTAATCGACCAAACTCAGCCATGTGCATTCATTTCAGCAGGTCTAGTCTAAGTAAAACTTGGTTTATTGTTAAATTTATATCCTGCCCTTCCTCCCACAGAAGCTCGGGGCAACGATACACTCAGTGATTGGCCAATAGTCATTTATGGATGGTATTCAACTGAATACCAGGACTTTACCCCTCCTCACAAATGCACCTGTGTCATACCCAAATCAGCTCCAGAAGGTTGGGGGGGGAACCAGAATGGATTTAGGAAGGGAGGTGTGGTGGGTGTGGTCCACCCCAGGTGTCACTACTGAGGGGGCTGACAAAATACCGGGCAGCACTCAGCATAGGGCCTGCAGTGTGCCCAAGCCACACATCTCTCTTGGGAGAGACACGGTGGCTTGGGCATGCACAGGCTCTGCGCTGCCCAAACAGTCCACCCGCTGCCTCCCCCCAGCTGTAGGGTGGCTGAGTGGGAGGAGGCAGGCAGACTCCAGAGGCCCCATGGCTCACCCCACCCTTGGGTTCGCCATCCCAGGCGCCCGAGCGGCTTCCTCCGCCACTAGATTTAGGGGGGTTGCAGGGTGAAGAGAGTCTGATTGTACAAGTAGAAGTCATTCAACATGCAAGGAGCTACTTAGCACTACTTGGACAGTGACTTGAACACAGGACTTCCAGAATAGAACCAATGCTCTACGGATCAGCAGCAGAAGGTCCCAGGGCTAAATTCAGACCCTGAGATGTACCAACTGGTGTCCTAATTCAACAGAGAAGCAGCAAGCGTGGATGAAGTGGCTGTGACAATGGGAGAAGGGGGCTCTGCACCACCGTTTGCCATTCCTTCCTCAGAGGAACCATATGGTTGCTAAACAGGGCCTTCGTTTGCAAAAGTCCCATCTGAAATGCCAGAGGCACCTTCCGATAGTCAGTGGGCCAGCAGCTGACATTTGTTAAAATACAGTGTTCCATTGTAAAATTGCATTAGTTCCTATATGCTAAACTTCCAGATTGCCTTGGAAAGATTCTAAACCATACCCTTTCCGATGACCATGCGGCAGCCTTTCACATCTGGAAAATCACATCATACTACGGAATTAAAAGCAGAAGCTCTGCTAGTAAATAGCTTCTGAAAAACTGAAGCCTGGCATTCCAGAGGAAAAGGACGTTGTGGTATTTCCCGGAAAAGTCATTCTCACCTTGCTGACAGATCATGATTCCGATAATTACTGGAGATGTGGAGTAGCCAAACGCATTCCTGACACAGAACTCAGAGCAGGGCTACGAAATCCGTGGCAGACACTCATCAGATGATGCACCAACCTACACACCAGGCTTAGGAACTTAGCAAGTCCAGTTCTATTTACTCTAGCTCTGGACCAGAGTCCCGGGACATACATTGTGCTTTATGTTCTGGAAGGTCGGCAGCATGGCAGCAAGCCTGGAGAATGTGGACCCAAAGGAGCCACTGCAAAGTTCCCAAACCTGCATTTTACCTTTTTGCAGTAAAGGAAGGCAATTACAAGAGAGAAGTGGTGGGTAGCTGAGTGCATAACCCTTTCCCCACCTACCTAAGCTCTCCTGCAACACCTCAAACAAACTGGGTCTCCCACCCCCACCCCAATGCCGCTGCCCCCACAATTCCTGACCAAAATTATTCTAATTTCACAGCCTAGCTGCAGGACCGGGGTAGGGAGAGAGGAAAATGGCTTAGGGGAGGAGCTGCAGAAGTGGTCAGTAGGGCAAGGGTTAAGTGTGGGAATGTTCAGGGAGGCACATTTAATGTTTAATGATATCCTTTCTAACATGCATTAGCAAGTTCTATATCTTAGCAGAGTAACATTCCCCTTTCAACACACAGCGGCTTGCTTGTTGCAGGCTCGTCTGAGCCTCTCAATAAAAGATTCCTGGTAAGATCCCTTCTTGTCCCTCTTAAAAAGAATAGACAAGACAGTCATAATAATAATAATAATAATAATAATAATAATAATAATAATAATAATTTATTTGTACTCTGCCCATCTGGCTGGGTTTCCCCAGCCACTCTGGGCGGCTTCCAACAAAGATTAAAAATAAATTAAAATGTCACACATTAAGAACTTCCCTAAACAGGGCTGTCTTCAATATAAAAATAGTTTACTCACAAGCATTCAGTTCACAGTTGGATCCCTGAAGGCAGACTTAGGTTACAAAACTATGAGCACATGTGGATCTATCCCAAAGGGGAGTTAGTTCCTAGGTGACTGTGAACAGGCAGTCACTTCTGCTCACACATAGAAAGACAAAATGGAGGAGAGCCAAAGGAAGGAGCTGTGCTCTCTTGCCCAGGTTAGGCCTCACACACACAAGCCTCTAGTCACATGCAGAGGAAGTCTGTCACAGCTCAGGAGGAAACAGGAAGTTAGACTCCTAGCTGATACAAAGCATGTCCACTCCAGGAATGTTGTACTTGACTGCTATGTGTTTTACATCCCACATAAAGCACTCTATCATAGAATCATAGAATCATAGAATCATAGAATCATAGAATAGAATCATAGAATCATAGAGTTGGAAGAGACCACAAGGGCCATCGAGTCCAACCCCCTGCCAAGCAGGAAACACCATCAGAGCACTCCTGACATATGGTTGTCAAGCCTCTGCTTAAAGACCTCCAAAGAAGGAGACTCCACCACACTCCTTGGCAGCAAATTCCACTGTCGAACAGCTCTTACTGTCAGGAAGTTCTTCCTAATGTTTAGGTGGAATCTTCTTTCTTGTAGTTTGGATCCATTGCTCCGTGTCCGCTTCTCTGGAGCAGCAGAAAACAGCCTTTCTCCCTCCTCTATGTGACATCCTTTTATATATTTGAACATGGCTATCATATCACCCCTTAACCTCCTCTTCTCCAGGCTAAACATGCCCAGCTCCCTTAGCCGTTCCTCATAAGGCATCATTTCCAGGCCTTTGACCATTTTGGTTGCCCTCCTCTGGACACGTTCCAGTTTGTCAGTGTCCTTCTTGAACTGTGGTGCCCAGAACTGGACACAGTACTCCAGGTGAGGTCTGACCAGAGCAGAATACAGTGGCACTATTACTTCCCTTGATCTAGATGCTATACTCCTATTGATGAGGCCCACTCTAGCTCTCCTCCATCACTGATTTTCCCTGCAAATGCCCGACTGCATTCATGTTCTATCAACAAATCTAGAGCTGGGAATCTGCAGTTACCAGGGTAGAACATGCAGCGCCATGCTCTGCATTTAATGTATGATATCACACTTCGGTATAAAAGATTTTTCGCCAGCGTCTTCCATCACATGACACCGTACACAGTCATTAACATGCTTCATCAATGAAGCCACCAACAAGGTACCCTCTGGGCGTTGTTGGACTACAAGTCCCATCATCCCCGGCCATTGACCATGTTGGCTGCAACTGATGGGATTTGGAGTTCAACGCTCTCTCAGGATGATGCTGTGTTGGCTACCTCTGCGCTACATCTATGCCCAATGTCCCCCTTAAGGGCAAGATGTCTTCCTCACCCCAGCCTACAGTTCTTACCAGTTTGCTGTTCTTTTTCTGTCTGGGTTAAGCTTTAATACTTAGGCCACAACCCGTCAGACAAAAGATTCCCTTTCTGGCATGTCTGGTGGCAAGAACATAGGAGGTGAATGTCAGCTGTGTATTCTAGGTGGTGTATCTCAGATTCTCAATAAAGTTTGAAGTGCCATTGTCATTAGTGGCACAGAGGAAGCAAAATCTCCCTTCCCCAGTAGGCCGTGAAAAGTGTGCGTATGTATAAAGTTCCTTTATCCCAGTGGAAGTCTTGTATTACCAGACATGAATGACCGCTTTTACTCTTGTTTAATGAAGCTTATTACAAGCTCCATTTGGGGGTTTCCTCCCTGTTGCATTCTAGAAGAAGGCAGCGTGTTTACAAGAATATAATCCTTGTTGAAAACTCAAGGCACATAACTTTCTAATTTCCTGACATGACACAGAGGTAAAGTGCAGGCAATGATTGTTTGTGAGTAATCCTTGCAGAAACAGGAAAGCAAGGATGCTGTTGCTTTTTAAAATCATACCCATAACCCTTGGCAGATCTGATGCAAGGTACATTTAATGTAGCATTCTGGCCAAAGGATCATAGGATTGTAAAGATGAAAGGGATGCCAAGGAGGGTCATCTTGTACAACCCACTGCAATGCAGGAATCTCAACACATGGTCTCCCATCCAATTCGAAATGACACTGGACCATGCTTAGCTTTGCAAAGACTCTCCTCTTCCAAAGAGGGGAGGGGTTGTGGGCGGGAGCCGATCCCTGCCTCAAGCAGGGGGCGTTAGCCCCCTGCCGCCCACTCACCTGGCTGGCGCACCACGCCCACAGGCAGGCGGCCAACCAGGCAGCTTGAAGGGGGCGTGGACAGCAACTTAACTTGTTGCTGCGCCAGCCACGCGGCCTCACTTTTCGTCGTCCCATCGCGAGTCACCCACCCTCCACTCCCTTAGAGCTCAGGGTTTGAATTTCTCTTTTGGCCTTGCTATGGACCTTAATTTGGTCGCCCTGTTTGGCCTGTTATGTACGCTACAACAGCAGCAAGAGTACTCATTGCAAAGTATTGGAAGACACAAGATCTATCCACTTTGGAAGAATGGCAGATGAAGGTGATGGACTATATGGAGTTGGCAGAAATGACTGGCAGAATCCGAGACCAGGGAGAAGAGTCGGTGGAAGAAGATTGGAAGAAATTTAAAGACTATCTACAGAAATATTGTAAAATTAATGAATGATAGAATGATGTTGGATAGCAATTAAGGGGTTTCCAGCTGTAATGCTCTAAGAGATATGAAAAAAAGGGTTATAAATGGGTTAAAATTTAATGGTAAGGATTTGCTGAACCAATAAATTGAAGCGGAATACAAAAAAGGGAGGTATGAGGAGGTCCGGGAAATAAGTTAAAGGAAAATAAGTAACTGAAAATATGTGTGTTTTTAACTGTTTTTATTTTGTATTTTTCTATTTTATTTTTCATTTTTACTGTATTATTCTAAAAAAGCTTAATAAATATTTCATTAAAAAATATATAGTTGGATTAGCATCAACGGGCTCCACCTACTGGTGAATAAAAACCCCTTTTAGACTCACCCCTCTCCGATTGGGTGGAGTCAAGTCATGTGATCCAATGCCTAAGCCAATACCTTTTCACTTGCTGTAATCAATAAAGTTGTGGCCTTTTCTTGCCCATTAACCTTATATTACATGTCATCGTGTCTTCATTTCACTACGCGGGGATCGGGTCCTCGAACCACAAATGTGCTAGCGGTTTTATTGCTGCACCATCAGGATGCTTCAGGAATTCAATTTTTGTGAATTCTAGTATGAACTGACCTGATTTTTTGCCTGCTGGAGTAATATGAAGATTGGAACAGAGTTGTCTTTCAAATTTCTCACTTCTCCATCTTTCGCAATGCAGTTTCCAATTCAAAAACCCTGCAAATACATTTTTTTAAACTGCATTTTAGGGCAAACCCATTTAGAAATATATATTCTGAGAGAAAATACTTTCTGAAATGCGTATTTTCTGAGAAAACACATTCAAAACCACAAATGTAAATATGTACATCATCCATGACTTTCTCTATTTCTTTTTAAAAGCCTTCTCTTTAAGGCAAACATTGAGTGTCAATATTCCTCTAGGGTGTACATCTTTCATCCAGAGAGACGCAAAAACCTGGAATGACAGCCTATAAATGTTCTCTTTATCACTTCTTTGCACCATCTTCCTAAGAAGCGATAACGAGAAGTATCACATCTCTCTCAACAACTCTGAAAGGAAGGAAAACGTACACTTTGCTTCTCATTTTTTGGTGAAAAACTAGACCGGCTCCCTTTGTGTTCACTTTGCCCCCACTTGGACAAATTCCTGCAGATGTTGATGAAGACAAGGAGAAGAGCCAGCACACTTATCTTCATTATTCTATCTTTGTTGAACCTGAAGAGGACTAAGGCTTTTCTGGAATCCAAGTGCAAATGTTTTCATTTTATCCGCCTTCTAGATCTTTCTCTTTTGAAGCCACAAGGACACACACACAATGAATACACTCTCTCTTGTTCTTTGGCGCGTCCTTCAGCACCAATGAAAGATGACACATAATTTTTCTTAAACACCTGTGCAAATAATTTGTCACAGTAAAGTGCCCTTTAAGTGTTTCCACTTTTGTGCCCTAATTGCTATTGTTTGTTTTATTCTGGCAACATCCTGACTGAAGTGGAACTTCAATATAATTTAATATAATCACATTTCTCTGGGCGAAGACTTTATTGTGAAGCCAGATAATATTATATTGGGTTGTGCTGGCCACATACTGAACTGGCTTCGCTGCTTAAAACCCCTGTGGGAATAAGCATGTAATTTGTCTTTAAACGGTATTCAGAGTCCTTCAAAGGCTTTATGACTCGGCCTTTCCCCCGCATGTCCCTTTCAGGATTATGTTTGCAATTAAATATGGCAGTCTCTGTACAACGAACATTTCATGCTATGCTATGAGGTCAAGCAGCCCGGAGGTTAAACAGGGTAATTTGCTGGGATTGGCAACAAATTAAGGTGAACCCATTTGTAATGATGCCTCATTACACTGATCCCGGACAAGCTATTAACTGGGGTAACTCCCCAGCAGATTGAGCTATGATCCTCACCAGCTGAGTTCTGGTCCAACTGAAAGACTGTATTCAGCCTCTGGCTACATGGCAGTAAAACATGCAGCAAGTGTTTCAGGGAACCTAGCTGGTCCGGCGAGGGAAGTTTATTGCTTCTATGCATGGGAACTGTTTCTTTTCTTCTGTCTGATGTAGCTGTGCATATGCACTGCAGTCACATTTGCACAAGATGGTGTCCAACCACTACTTACCGTAACTGAACATAATAACACTATTGATAAGGAGACATATTAGCATAAAAGGTTTGAAGGAAAGGCAGTAAATATAGGGATCTCAATTTCATTCCACGCTGATGTGCTTTTTAAGTAAGAAACAATGGAATAGTAAGAATTGATAGGGGGCAAAATTTCCCTCCTAGGCAGCTGAGGTCAATCTGTGTTCAGCCTCCTGATGCCCATCAATGCCAATACTGGTATTAATTGCCCAGATGAACTCCTATTAGCTTAAATAATATATACCCTGCTCTGTTGAAATACAGGCATGCTTCCTATTCCTCCTCCTGTGGAACTGTTGTGGTCTCTCTTTGTCTCGTCATGCTCCTGGGTCAAAGGAGGAGGTCACTTCCTTTGCTGCAGATGGTTCTGCAAACAAGGATGTCCTTGATCGGAAGCCAGGCTCCTGCAGATACGGAAAGTGACTTCAGCTGGGCTAACCTCTGCAAGAATTCTAACCTGACAACATGGGTGGTGTGGGATCTAGAAAAGCCTCACGGCCCCTTGCACCTCTCCTAGCCTGAATGGGACTCTATCCATCCATCCATCCATCCATCCATCCATCCATCCAATCTCCCCACCACCACCCCATTTGCAGGGTGACAAAAAAGGGGGGAGTGCTTAACCCTGTCCGTGCCTGCAAACTATCATTTGCAACTGCTGCTTCCTCAAGGCTGTTTTTCACCCATTAAGCTTAAGGTAAAGGGACCCCTGACCATTAGGTCCAGTCGTGACCGACTCTGGGGTTGCGACACTCATCTCGCTTTATTGGCCGAGGGAGCCTGTGGCCAGCATGACTAAGCCGCTTCTGGCGAACCAGAGCAGCGCACGGAAATGCCGTTTACCTCCCCACCAGAACGGTACCTATTTATCTACTTGCACTTTGACGTGCTTTCGAACTGCTAGGTTGGCAGGAGCAGGGACCGAGCAATGGGAGCTCACCCCGTCGCGGGGATTTGAACCGCCGACCTTCTGGTCGGCAAATCCTAGGCTCTGTGATTTAACCCACAACGCCATCCACGTCCTATTAAGCTTAGCAGGGAGGAAATGCAACAAAGTAGGGGAGGCCAGCGAGCAGGGGAAGAGTTAAGTGCCCTCCTGCTGCTTTTGAAGTCTCTTCTGCAAGTGGCCTACAGCCACTTATTCACATTACAAGCAAAAGTATGTGGACTTGTCCGCACATCACTTTAAACCAGGAATTGGGGAACTTCTTTCACCTTCCATACGGTGCTGCTCTCCAGCAATATTTCAGGGTAGCAGCAGCTAGTTTTTGGGAATTTTCTGCCTATTAATAGCAAGCAGGTGCATTTGCTATATTATTTATGGCACTTGCTTAAAACTTCTTTTTCTTTCAGCAAGCCCGCCCAGGCCAGTAATTGTAACATGTGATTTCATTATGCATTGCTGACTTTATTGATATTTAAAAACACCGTGTTAACTTGTTTTCAATGCTTTGGTGTTATCTGCATTAGTAAGATTTTGTTGAGTAAGTGGCATATAGTAAAGGTAAAGGGACCCCTGACCATTAGGTCCAGTCGTGGCTGACTCTGGAGTTGCGGCACTCATCTTGCTTTATTGGCCGAGGGAGTAGGCATACAGGTCATGTGGCCAGCATGACTAAGCCACTTCTGGTGAACCAGAGCAGCGCATGGAAACGCCATTTACCTTCCCGCTGGAGCGGTACCTATTTATCTACTTGCACTCTGACGTGCTTTTGAACTACTAGGTTGGCAGGAGCAGGGACCGAACAATGGGAGCTCATCCCATCGTGGGGATTTGAGGCGGGGATTTGATCGGCAAGTCCTAGGCTCTGTGGTTTAACCCACAGTGCCACCCGCGTCCCAAGTGGCATATACATTTTGTTATCTAAAACAAAACTCTGATTGATGGCCGATGATCAGGGATGATGAGAGTTGTAGTCCCACAACTTCTGGAGAGCCGAATGTGCCCCACCCATGCCTCATGTGGTTTAGTTTAACTATGGCTTAATATTTTAAACCATAGTTAAACTAAACTATGGTTTAAATATGCATGTGCTGTTGCAAGCATAGAAAAGAAGCTATGGTCTGGCTTGGCATTACACCCAGACTCAGGTATCTCAGAGTTTCCCAGGGAAAGGGATTGACTGTTAACCACATTGGGAACTGTAGCCCTTGAGCAGAAGAGGGGTCTCCTGACAAGTCTCAGCACCCTTAACAAACTACAGTTCCCATGATTCTTTGGGGGAGGCCATGACTGTGGTGTGATACTGCTTTAAATGTTTAGAGAAGAAGGGGCCATATTAATGGACAAAGTATTTGGAAGTGGAGCAAGGAAAACTGCTGCAACTGAAGACAGCCGAAAGTCATGAAGAACTTGCATTTGTATTGTTATTCTTCTACATAATTATGGCAGTCCATGCAGCCTGATCTAAGGTGGAGCAATGCACAAAGCTCTGTGTCAGCTCTGTCTCCCTACATATTTTTGTCTATTTATCTGCCTCTCGATTTATCACATGCTCAGCATTCTCGGTGTCAGGTTAACTTCAAATAATGTAATCACCCACTTATTACATCCATGTGGATCAGCAGTATGCAAACCAGGTGCTTTAAAAAAAAAAGTGCCTGCGGTAAGCAAAACTTCAAGAGTGAAACAAACGTGCCCGTGTGAACTAGGATTAAAGAGCTGAGAATAAGAAAACACAATTAAAACTCAAAACAGAAACTAAGGGTATTAATTGGGATAGGGACAGGTGAGCTCAGGGGGAGCCCAGGTGATTCTCTGTACCACTTGGAGGCCTTGTGTCCAGGCCATGTCCATTTCCATGCACAACTGCTAATGTGTAGCTAAATCATCCTTATCTTGCATGCATTTCTTGAACATCTCCTTCCCAATGAACTGGCTTAATAATGATGATGACAACTGAAGACCAATGCTAGTCTTACCCACTTGTATGGCATCTCTGTCTGGTCCTAGGGACTCTCCCCGCTCACCCCCTCTCCCCAGGCCAAATCCCTAATTGACTTTCCTTCACATCGTCCATTATCCCTGGCTGCCCTGATCCCCCAGCACTCTTCTTATGTTCTTAATGCCTGGTTTGCAGCAGGAGGTCCTAGATTCACTGCCTGGCATATCCACTTAAAAGGATCTCAGCCAGGAAGCGCTAGGAACGTGAGTGTAGCCAGGATGTATTGGGGGGGCAGGCTTTATGTTGGAGGGGCAGAACCGAGTTATGCTATAGTCATTTAGTCATGTCCGACTTTTCATGACCCCATGGACCAGAGCACGCCAGGTACTCCTGTTTTCCACTGCCTCCCACAGTTTGGTCAAACTCATGCTGATAGCTTCACTGTCCAGCCATCCCGTCCTCTGTCGTCCTCTTCTCCTTGTGCCCTCAATCTTTCCCAACACAAGGGTCTTTTCCAGGGAGTCTTCTCTTCTCATGAGGTGGCCAAAGTATTGGAGCCTCAGTTTCACGATCTGTCCTTCCAGTGAGCACTCAGGGCTGATTTCCTTCAGAATGGATAGGTTTGATCTTCTTGGAGTCCATGGGACTCCAGCACCATACTCCAGCACCATAATTCAAAAGCATCAATTCTTCGGCGATCAGCCTTCTTTATGGTCCAGCTCTCACTTCCATACATCACTACTGGAAAACCAGTTATACGTGATGCAATTGGTCAGTTAGTTAAGTACATTTATTTATTTATTTATTTATTTATTTATTTATTTATTTATTTATTTGCTTGCTTGAGTTGGGGGGGAGCAGCTGCTCCCTGCGCCCCCTGGTTACGCTCATGGCTAGGAAATATCCTCCCTACCAGGCTCCGCATTAAATGCCTGTGATGATGGGTATATCAAAGCAGTATGTCCCCGAATTCCAGTTCCAATAGAACATTGATAAAAGGATGTTACTGCTCTGCTTGTGAGCTTCCTATGGGTTTCTTGTTTGCGAGAATGAGAACAGGGACTGGATTAAGGTTACCATATATTTTTTTCAATGAATCCGGGGATACTTTTCAACTTCAATGGATTTTGTATGGAGACTGATGTGTAAATCAGGGGACTGTCCCCGGGAAACGGGGATGTCTGGTAACCTTAGGTCTGATCCTGCAGGGCTCTTTTTATTTTCTTATTTCATAAAACAATAGCTAAACTTATGCAAGGCTTGGCACGATGTACTTAAACATGCCCTAAAAATTCCAGCAGCAGCATATACTGCAGAATGTTCACATGGTAACATTCAATGAATGTCCAGTCCTGTACCTGTGTGCACAAACAGTCTAGGAAGATGTTCATACACTTATTCACACGTAAAACTCAACAGGCCGTGTGCCTGGGTGTCCACTAGTTGAGCTGTACATACTAATGTGCTTCACATATGCAAAGACTGCTTGTACCTGTGTTCAGTATAATGTGTGAAAAAGCTTCATAAATCCACCAGTTATGTCTTCTCTTATTATCCTGTTCTAGGGTTGCAATATTTCAAGAAGTAAAAATGTTGTTGAGCTGTGTGTGTGTGTGTGTGTGTGTGTACGCGCGGGTAAGAAATATCCTAATTTTAAGCTATTTTAAAGGAAATTTGGTTTTTAAACAATCAACACTTCCAAAATGGGTTAGCAAAGGGCCAGGTTTTAACCTTTCACATTTTAACCAATTTTCAAAGATTCCCAGATATGCCCCGGAGATCCCGGACTTATGGCAGCTCTATCCTGATCTTAAATGTAGATCTTGAACCTGTAGTGAAAGATGTGCAGCAGTGGTGAAAACTAGTGCCACAATCCCTGCTCACTGTGTTCCAGGCATGCCAAATTGTATTAAATATTGGGAGCAGGTAAGCCCCACCATGCGTAATTGATCACATGACACGGGGTGCACACACCATTTGAATGGCACTGCCCATCAACTTTGGGGGGCCCCAGCCCCCTCAAATATTTTATTAGGGTGGGCCGAAGGGACCTCAGCCCCTAGGAGTTGGTGCCTATGCTGTGTTGAGTGTGAGAGAGTGGAAGGAGAGCTGTGGAAAAGCTAGCATCTCCTTGAAAGTTTAGGTATAAATTTCTAAGCGGTCTTGCAAATGTTTTGCCATGTTTCTTTCCTTTTCCTTTTCCTTTCAAGAAGGTGAATTAATTAACCAAAACACAAGACAAAAAATTCAGAGCAAGTTCACTCTTCTTTTCTTTTCTTTTTTTTAAAAAATTAGCTTCTTGGAGAAAGAGCTATGTTTCCACCCGAATCTCAATTATACTCATTAAACTTAATTTTCTACACCCCAACTGGTGTGTGCTGATATTAGGGATGCAAAGACATTTTCTACACCAGGCAAAGCTCTACAGCAGCAGCGCTTGAAAGTCCCAAGTGGGGCAGCGAAGGCATATCAGCTTATGCAAGATGGTAAGAAGGTTACTGGATGTCAGTTGAATTGTATAAACAAAATGGGGTGGAAGGGGGGGTGCCTACAGAAAGAGGCTCTTAGAAATAAGTGCCTTTGCTAATTCACAAGCTAGCCAACTCTCCCACCTTTTAATTATTATTTTTTCTTTGTTAAATGCCATGATTCGATAGTACTCACTATGTGGTTTCCGTCCTCCCACTATTCACCCATTATTCAGTGGTGAAGTGGTAAGAAAGCACGTTGTGGTGTTCCACTCATGTCATGCAAATATTTATGGTAACTCTTCAGAAAGGAATCTGGTGGTAACGTCTTGGCAGATTGCCAGCCCGAAAACTTTGGCCAGGCATTTTCTGGCCAGCAGGGGGACTCCCAAAAGCAATAGCAAAGGCTTTGTAATACTGTGCATTTCTTATTGCATTTGGAATCACATAACCATAGAGTTGGAAAGGACCATGAGGGTCACCTAGCCCAACCCCCTGGAAGGCAAGAATATGCAGCTGTCCCAGACAGGGAAGAACCTTGGTGTTATCAGCACCAAGATCTAACCAATGGAGCTATTTTTGTATGTGTTCAGTGTGGTTCACATTCAATATGTGGAGGCGTAGGCATGGGTAGACAGGATGCACACACCTCCCTGCTTTGGCCCTTACTACTGTCCCACAACATGATCTGGCATTATTACCCTGTATTGTGGTGGCTAGACCTTATATACAGTGGCTTGCAGAGGGCCACTGAGTGGAGAGGCTGCTTTAAAGATGACAGTCCTCTATTTGAAGGAGCCCCCCTCTTGGTCCCAGTCCTGCTTAAAAATAAAGAACTTCTTCAAAGAACTTATTTATGTATGCTACAACAGCAGCAAGAGTCTTGATAGCACAAGGATGGCAGAATGAGGAAATCCCAACGAAAGAACGGTGGCAAGAAAAATTGATGAGCCACGCAGAGTTGGCTAAATTGACATACAAATTGCGGGACAAGGACAACTGTGACTTTAAGGAAGAATGGGAGCTTTTTACAATTTATCTAAAAAGTCAACAAAATGAATTGGACTCCTTGGCAGGTTTTGAATAAACACACACAAATTTATTAGTTGATAACATGGTAGATGGGACGCGGGTGGCGCTGTGGGTTAAAGCCTCAGCGACTAGGACTTGCCGATCGAAAGGTCGGCGGTTCAAATCCCCGCGGCGGGGTGCGCTCCCGTCGCTCGGTCCCAGAGCCTGCCAACCTAGCAGTTCGAAAGCACCCCCGGGTGCAAGTAGATAAATAGGGACCGCTTACCAGTGGGAAGGTAAACGGCGTTCCGTGTGCTGTGCTGGCTCGCCAGATGCAGCTTGTCACGCTGGCCACGTGACCCGGAAGTGTCTCCGGACAGCGCTGGCCCCCGGCCTCTTGAGTGAGATGGGCGCACAACCCCAGAGTCTGTCAAGACTGGCCCGTATGGGCAGGGGTACCTTTACCTTTACCTTTTTAACATGGCAGATAGATAATGTAAGGATATGTATAATTTTCTAACATGCAGAGAATAATATGTGCTGAGAAACCAGAGAGAGGAGCTGAGGGAAGTCTTGGAGGGAGGGTTTGGAGGGGGTGGGGAAAATAATGAATATGATGTTTTGATAATCTGTTATGTTGAAATTGTTAACACAAACTTTTTAAAAATAATAATTATAAAGAACTTCAAAGCTGAGCACTCAGAAGCCACAACGTTATGGGCTCAGAACGAGAATTGTCCCAGATGCTCAGCAGTCCTGTGCAAATGTCAGCCCTAGGTATTTGGCTACTCTGTACAATGCTCTGGTTATCTCCCAGATTTGTTTCCGCTATCAGCTTTGCACTCCCTCCTTGACGGCGGCCTTGTTGTATATTGTGGGTATCCTTGAATCCTTGAATGCGAAACACATGTAATGACACAAAGCCATGATTCAAACGAGATAGGAATGACGGCAGATAGGGGAGGATTTGCGGCGAACACCTGGTACGGAAAGGAAGCCTGAAGTCAGAGGCCATTTTATACCGATGTAAAGAACTGTTGCACAATGTTGAACTAAATATCCTTTCTTTTCCACGCCAGTCTTCTGTTATTCAGGGGCCTTGGAAATGTTGTTTCTGTAAAAGAGGGGGGGAGGGGGAGGGGGAAGCAGTCCAATATTAAAGTAAAAGTTAAGGATTACAACCAGTGGCGTAGCGTGGGGGGTGCAGGGGGGGCCGGCCGCACCGGGTGCAACATCTGGGGTTAGAAGAGTTTGGATTTGATATCCCGCCTTTCACTCCCCTTCAGGAGTCTCAAAGCGGCTCACAATCTCCTTTCCCTTCCTCCCCCACAACAAACACTCTGTGAGGTGAGTGGGGCTGAGAGACTTCAAAGAAATGTGACTGGCCCAAGGTCACCCAGCAGCTGCATGTGGAGGAGCGGAGACGCGAACCCGGTTACCCAGATTACGTGACTACCGCTCTTAACCACTACACCACACTGGCTCTCCACAGGTTAGGGGGCGCAAATCCACAGGGCAAATCCACAGGTTAGGGGGCGCAAATCCACGGGTTAGGGGGCGCAAATCCATGGGTTAGGGGGCGCAAATTACTTGCCTTGCCCCGGGTGCTGACAACCCACACTACGCCACTGATTACAACTAAACTACAAGTGAATTTACAAGTATAATGTATATGTAATACTATGTAAACTTTTTGCATATGTATTGAGATATCAATAAGAAAAAAAATTAAAAACAAACAAAAATTAAGGATTACAACCAAACAAAAAAACACAATTTAAACATGTTACAGAACAGTAGAAGGGCTAGGAAGCTCAGTCTCTTTGCATCACTCTCAACCTCAACTCTGACTCCCAGGCTGGGGCCAGGCATGGCATTGCTGGGCACTTGCCAAGGTCTGCATTCCAGTGGGAACCCACGGTCACTGAACTTTTCCTTCAGCACTTGGTTGTTGATGCCTATTCTGCTGCCTTCTCCAAGCACGTAAGCAACGAGGAAATGTGAAAGATCCTCTACTCCCCTTGTTCTCTCCCTCTGGAGGGCCATGTGCATTGTTACAAGGCACCCCAGTCTCTGGCCTGAGCAGTAGCAAGAGTCTAGTGGTGCCGGGCAGCTTACCCAGTTTCTGAATTTCTATTGTGAACTCAGGGCATGGTAAAGGCTGTAGTGCTTTAAGATATATGGTTTATTTTGCACATATCTACACCCGGCTCAAGGACGCGGGTGGCACTGTAGGACGCAGGTGGGGCTGTGGGTTAAACCACAGAGCCTAGGACTTGCCAATCAGAAGGTTGGTGGTTCAAATCCCCGCGATGGGGTGAGCTCCCATTGCTTGGTCCCTGCTCCTGCCAACCTAGCAGTTTGAAAGCACGTCAAAGTGCAAGTAGATAAATAGGTACCACTCCGGCGGGAAGGTAAACGGTGTTTCCGTGCGCTGCTCTGGTTCGCCAGAAGCGGCTTAGTCATGCTGGCCACATGACCCAGAAGCTGTACGCCGGCTCCCTTGGCCAATAAAGCAAGATGAGCGCCGCAACCCCAGAGTCGGCCACGACTGGACCTAATGGTCAGGGGTCCATTTACCTTCACCTTTACACCTGGATCTACACAGGGAGGAAGACGGTCCACAGCATTACATCTCCAGGCTGTCTCTTCTGGCTTCTTGAGTCCAGAGCAGCTATGCTCTCCCCAGTCTCTGGGTTGCAGCCTCTCCAGCCAGCAGCCAATATGGTTCTGCCCTTTGTTTTTCTTCTTCCCAACACACCTCTGACCCAAAACCCAAGGCTCTTGTGAAAACACTTTTTCCTGTCATATCACACCCATCACTTTCGCAACCCCTGTTTTTCACAGACCCAAGGACCCTTCCTTTGATGTGCTAATGACCAGCAATCCACACCTTTGCCTGCTAATGGTTTTGCTCTTAACTTTCCCAGACCATCCAGGTGTCCCTGTTTTCCAGGGACAGTCCCAGATTTACAGAAGCAGTCCCGGTTTCTGATTTGATCCTGGAATGTCTCACTTTTCTTTAGGACGTCCCTATTTTCAAGAGAGAAATGTTGGAGGGTATGGTAGGATGTCCCTGTTTTCATTGGAGAATTGTTGGAGGGGATGTGCCATCCCAGCCAGGTTGGTTTGCATACGACACCCCAGGGATTCCTTGTCTGGCCCAGTTCTGCAGCTTGTCTTTTCCATTAATATCCCAAATATTAGCTACATTCCAACATGCATTAATTCATTCCTTGTTCATTCCACAGCTAAGCTCTGCTCCCAAGGCACAGCAAATACATGTGGTTCTAGAGCCCTAGAAAAAAGCTTGCATTTGCCCTCTTCAATATCAATTGTTCATGACAACAGCAACATGTTTTTTGCAGGGGTCTGATCATCCCTGTGGGGATAACTCAGGCCCTCCTGGCTAATCTGGGGAGCAGCTAACCTCCTTCCCATGTCCTTGTCCTTGTCCTAGCTTTATAAAGTCTACAACAGCAGGCCTTCCAAGTGTCCCTATTTTACAGGAACATCCCTGATTTAGAGAAGGTGTCTCGGTTTCTAATTTGATCCCGAATGTCCCACTTTTCCTTAAAAGGTAAAGGGACCCTTGACCATTAGGTTCAGTCGTGACCGACTCTGGGGTTGCGGCGCTGATCTCGTTTTATTGGCCGAGGGAGCCGGTGTACAGCTTCCGGTCATGTGACCAGCATGACTAAGCCGCTTCTGGCGAACCAGAACAGCGCACGGAAATGCCGTTTACCTTCCCACCGGAGGGGTACCTATTTATCTACTTGCACTTTGATGTGCTTTCGAACTGCTAGGTTGGCAGGAGCTGGGACCGAACAACGGGAGCTCACCCCGTTGCGGGGATTCGAACTGCTGACCTTCTGATCGGCAAGTCCTAGGCTCTGTGGTTTAACCCACAGCGCCACCCGTGTCCCTTCACTTTTCCTTAGGATGTCTCTATTTTCATTAGAGAAATGTTGGAGGTTGTGGAATTATCCAACCCCCGAGCCGTCTAAAGACAATCCTGTATAGGGAAGTTTCATGTTTCATTATGTTTTTATATATGTTGGCAGCTGCCCAGAGTGGCTGGAGCAACCCAGTAAGATGTGTGGGGTATAATTAGTAAAAATATCATTATGGAATGGGACATCCCTATTTTCATCAGAGAAATGTTGGAGGATAATGGCAACAGCAATTGATGGTCACCAGAGGTCTGTTCATAGCCTTGACTCTCGATGGCCGTCAAACTGTGCTTGATCCCTGTCCCCAGAATCTCAAGGGCTGTTAAATTGGGAGTATCTGCCTGGTTTTTCTTCAACCTGTTACTCTTTGTTCCCGAGGCCTCTCTGACTGAGCCACCTACACACATCCTGTCTGCCAGCAGGTGTATTAAGAGGGTGTGTCTCTGAGCCTGGGCCTCTTCTGTAATGCGGTACAAAACTTTGAAGAGGAAAATACCATCAGCTGCAAAACAGCAAGCTCTGTCAACACAGCAATTAAGCTGTCAAGATTTTTATGTGCACCACAGTTCAGGCTTATGTTAACCCTTTCTCGCGCCTTTCTGGATCCTGGCCTTACTCGGGCTGCTTTTGTAAGAGATCTGACTCAAAACACTGTGAGGTTGTTGGGGGGGGGGTGAAACCATTTTCGTCTTGTTGCTTTCCTACCTGTTTCGTCCATTACAACCCACCTACAATGATTTCCGTGTAGTCTGTGCATGTAGCTGTGTCATTAAAGTCTTACTACAAAATGCTGCAACATTTGGAATTTCAAAGTTGTATTGTGTTTTTAGCAAAACTGCTGATTCTGTAGCCAAACAAGAAAGCTTATATTCTGTCAGCTAGTGGCAAACATTTTGAAGGTTACGCTCAGCTCTAGTAAAAGCAAGAAGTGAGAGTGGTGCAGCCCTTGGGCACGTCCTTGGTGTTAAACAGTAAGAAAGAAGAAGCAATTGTGGTTCAGGCGCAGACATGAGAACATTACAAGAAAGCACAAGGCATGAACTGTAGCCATGCAAGGACAGCAGCTGAGCATCTACGCACAGCAGCATCAAGCTGGAAACAAACAGCAGCAGCAGCAAATATTCCCCAAAACATTGAAATATTGTTTTGAGGTAATAACTCTGAGTTGCCCAATAACTTAACTTTTAAAATAAATGTTGTTTTGAGCAGGGATGTGGAACCTATGGCCCTCCATAGCAGCTCCCATGCTCCTTGACCACAAGGGTAGCTATATGTCCTACGTCAAAGAGGAGAACCCTCTATTTGAAGACATTCTGTATCTCAGTTCATTCTTGCCGTGGGATGCAACCTGAAAACGCTCAACCTGACTGAATTCCAGTTATGTGCAAGTTCCAGAAGCATGGCAACCCTACCTCAGCACAAGAGCACATTTCCTCCCAATGAAAATTACAGCCTGGCAAAGCTGGGTGGTCATTCGACACCTCCCTTTCCATGGAGGCGCAGATTGCAGCTATAACAAAGGCGGCATTTTTCCATCTCCGCCAAGCTAAGCAGTTGGCTCCTTACCTCTCTCACCCTGACCTAGCCACTGTGATCCACGCGACGGTCACCTCCAGACTGGATTATTGTAACTCGCTCTATGTGGGGCTGCCCTTGAGACTGACCCAGAAACTCCAGCGGGTGCAGAATGCCGCAGTGAGACTCCTTACAGGGTCCTCGTTGTGAGATCACATTCACCCAGTGCTATACCAGCTGCACTGGCCCCCGGTGGAGTACAGGATCAGGTTTAAGGTGCTGGTTTTAACCTTTAAAGCCCTATATGGCCTAGGACCCTCGTACCTACGGGACCGCCTCTCCTGGTATGCCCCACAGAGAAACCTACGGTCTGCAAATAAAAACATCTTGAAGGTCCCAGGCCACCCTGAGCCCGGCTTCGGCTGGGGAGGGCGGGATATAAATAAAATTTATTATTTATTATTTATTATTATTCATTGTGGCCATAACAGAAGAGAAAAAGGTTAGGCCCCCCTACCCACAGGACACCAGTAGATTCAGATTGCCTCCCCACCTGCAGCAGTATATGCTTTTTAAAAAGAACATGATAGCATTAAATGCAATGATGCATTTCGTGGTACATTCTATTTGTTCCCCAGTCTGCCCTGGATGAGTGAAAGCTGTCTAGCAGAGGCCCATAATCAGACTCGGACTGATCGATTCAACCTTCAGGGCAGGGCACTTGCTCAGGTAACCATTTGCATCACACACAGAGGCCCCCCCCCAAAAAAAAAAAGAGGAGGGAGGAGGAAACAGATTTGTCTAAGTTTTGCACATGCTAATTTATATGTCCAGGCATAAATTTTGAAATAATTACTATAATTTAAATAGAGAGGCACTTTATCTCACCACTGAAGAATATCAAGCATGTTCTCTGTCAAATTTTCACTTGTAAGAGATGGGAGGGAGAAGAGCAAATCATTTCATTGCCACAGTGACCATTTTTTAAAAGTAAAAGAGGGGGGAAAGTGTGTCATCCAGTTCATGCGGCAGTCACAAGACAAGGAAAAGCTTAAATATGTGTTTTAAATGTGTGAGAAAGCATTGCATCACCACTCAGTTCAGTGGGGGCAAAGAAAACAATGGGAGCCTGGGTTAATGCAGATATCAGAGAGAGAGTGGACGGACACTGTGCATACAGATGTGGAGAAGTATTACAGTGGTACCTCTGGATGTGAACGGGAAGCGAACGCAACTTGCGTCTGTGCATCTGCGCGTGCGCGGGTCATGATTCACCACTTCCACGCATGCGTGTGACGTCATTTTGAGCGTCTGCGCATGCGCAAGTGGTGAAACCCAGAAGTAACGCAATCGTTACTTCCGGGTCACCGCGGAGCGCAACCCGAAAATGTTCATCCCAAAGCTACTTCAACCCAAGGTATGACTGTATTTGTTTTCCCTTGGGGGGGGGGGACCCGTGCTAAACCCTTTCTCAACCCCACTCCTGCCCCACACAATCTATTGCTTCTCCACTTGAAATATCCCCCACTACCTCCCCACCCATTTTTGCCATTCAGAGTTCAACACACCTTTTAGCATCAAACGCGAAATTGATGTTCCCAAGTACAGCAGTTACCAAACCTAACGTCAGGTGAGAGCTCTGAGGTTCAATTGAGTTTTAATTAAGCAAGATATCCATCTGGAAATTTAAAATTAGCCCTGCAGTCTAATTTATTTCTTTAGGTCATTTCATAAGCCATGTATTTCAGTCATCTGTATGTTATCTGGGTGTTTGGTTTTTTTGTTTTGTGTTGTTTCCTATTGGGAATGGTGTAAATGCTGTTATATCTGTTTGTGAAAATAAGTATATAAAAAGGAGTAATCCCTGTATCCCATGATCCAGGTTTTGGGGCAAGTAGTCTTGGGTGAGAGAACCCCAGCAGAAATTTAAAATCACAAAAACTGCAGCAAAGTAAAGCATGAAAACATAGGCTGGTAGACCTTTAAAATGTGCCCTTGCGAGTTCCTTCCAAAGTTTCCCTAGCGTAGAAAAAGACCACTTGGTCTGGTAAGTTAAAAAATGGTTTACTTACCAACACTTCAAAGGCCAGGTTCATGTGCTTTTCCATACATTAGTCAGAAAAGTTGCACCGGTGGTAAAACTTAGCCTTTCAGCTTCTCTGACAGCTTAACCTTGACAGAATGATCATCACCACCAACATCAACACCCCACAAATGGTACAAAACCAGATCTTTTAAACTATGGGCCTGTCCAGACATCCTTTTTATTGCACATTCATGATTATTTGTGCTCTTGGTGTTATTGGGGTGGTTACATACGATTCCACCTTCAGTACTCTTTTGCCTGCAAATGTTTAGGGGCAGTCACACTGCTTCATTGGCAATCAATGCACATCCTTGTTGAAACCCCATAACTTTTTATACCACAAATGTTCAGGGGTGGGGGGTGGGGCGTTGTTCCACTTCTGTTGCACTGTATCTTTCCACGCAACAATAATGCGGCAGCACCGAGGAAGCATCCCAGTACAAAGTAAAGCAAAATAAACCTACCACTAACACCCTATTATTGTTTCAAGAACATGTCACAGAATACACCTGCAATAAAAAAACCCATCTGGAGGGGCCCCATGAGATACAAACAGAGGAGAATGATCCCTCAGTACCTACATCAGCAGAAGACGAGGTGAGAACTGAGAAACTTTATAGGCAGAATAAAAAGGAATGTAGCCCACTAAATCTCCAGAGGACTATGGTTTGGATGGTGAAGACCATCTATATTGGCTTGGCATCGTGCCAAAACATCATTAACATTTTCTGCTTTGGATGCAAAGCAGCTCTAGAATGCTTTGATCTGAATGAGAAAGTGCTGAACATCCATCGGGCAGGATCAAGCTCTGCAGAAACCAATGAAACTGCTATACAATCTTTAATGCAATTTTGGGGTTAGGGAGACCACTTCCCACATGTTATAAGCTGTTATTATGGTGGGTGGGAAACTCATAATAGGCTTTGTTCTTGCACAGAATTACTGGGCTTGATTATACATTGTTGGCTGAAATGTTCTCTCTTTCTAAAAGAAGAAGAAGAAGAAGAAGAAGAAGAAAGTCAGCTGTTGAACAACACAGCAAAAATCAGACTTTTGTGTAAACTGGCAGCTCATAATGTATGAAGGAATCAGCTTGCCGCTCATTGAGTTAACTATAAATAGTGCAAATAATATTCACAGAAAATGCACATTAAACAGTCGTGACTACCCGTCATGTAGTGGTAAATTTTGAAATGCAAGAGCGTATCACGACAGTCCTCAAAACCACATCCCGATGGGGGTGATTTCTTTGGATACAAGCATGTGTTTATGTGTATATGTCTATATTTGCGCATACACACACCCAAACATTGCAACATAATGCAGCTTTAGGGTTATCCAGAGCTCAACAACAGCCAAGTCTAGATTTTTTAAGTCTAGATTTTCCCAATTATCCATCTTTATTGGAATTTCTCATTTTTCCAGTCTTCTCCACATTTCTTCATCAGTTTGCATTTATTTATTTTTAAATCCTCATAAAGATTTATCAGCATTTTGGTACAAATTTCTCCGAATCTGTACACTGCTGTTTGCAATTTTCCCTAATGTTCACACCTTTGCAAATAAAACACACCCTAGTAGAATGCATTTTCACTATTGTGTGCATTTTTTAGTACTTCTTTCCCAATTTTGTGCCCAGTTTTGGTTGCAGAGCTGCAGCTGAAAATTCGGGGAAGTATGAATTTCAAAGGATCGTTGCGTTTTGGTTCGTGTATTGTTTCAGTAGGTAAGAATTAGGTATGTCCGCATTAATATGCAAACTGAATCGAGTTTCTCCCCCATCCCTAGAATGGGGCCCCTTGCAGTTAAAACAATGCACTATAACAAATTAAATAATTGACATAGCACTCAATATCCATCGCCTAAGGCAGTGGCCTCACACTTTGTCATTTGCAGCTCTAGCACAACATGTTTGGTACCTTGTTGCTAATCACAACGTATACCTCCCTGGTTATGCTAAGTACCTCACTCCAGAAAATGCAGCCACATCACATCCACCAGCCCTCATTTACTTAGACTGCTATGAAGGCCACGAATACATTTGAAGAGTTTAGTATTTGGCTTTTAAGCAGCAATGCTCTGCACTCTTTTTTGAGTGAGCTTCAGTGAACAAAGACTTGCTTCTGAGTGATTATGCATAGGATTTGACAGTTAGGGTTAGGGTTGTTGTTGTTTAGTCGTTTAGTCGTGTCCGACTCTTCGTGACCCCATGGACCAGAGCACGCCAGGCACTCCTGTCTTTCACTGCCTCCCGCAGTTTGGTCAAACTCATGTTGGTAGCTTCGAGAACACTGTCCAACCATCTCGTCTTCTGCCGTTCCCTTCTCCTTCTGCCCTCCATCTTTCCCAACATCAGGGTCTTTTCCAGGGAGTCTTCTCTTCTCATGAGGTGGCCAAAGTATTGGAGTTTCAGCTTCATGATCTGTCCTTCCAGTGAGCACTCAGGGCTGATTTCATTAAGAATGGATAGCTTTGATCTTCTTGCAGTCCATGGGACTCTCAAGAGTCTCCTCCAGCACCATAATTCAAAAGCATCAATTCTTCGGCGATCAGCCTTCTTGGTGGTCCAACTCTCACTTCCATACATCACTACTGGGAAAACCATAGCTTTAACTATACGGACCTTTGTTGGCAAGGTGATGTCTCTGCTTTTTATGCAGACTAAATACCATCCATGGTGGAGTTTTTTAATGTGAGGTTGTCGCTGAGTTAAATAACTCTGGCACCTAATTCTGGGCACAGCTGTTCAGAAATAAGACCCATTGTCCTTACTCACAGGCAAACAAGCATAGGATAGCAGCCAGATAAGTCAATGAATTATATGAGTTTTAGCTGGTTAATATATCCATTGACTTTGCGTAAATTTGCATACAGGTAGAACCAATCATTCTGAAGCATGTTTCCTTTGTTTTTAGCCTATATATGACAGGCATCATCTGAAAGTAAGAGGCATTCTTTTCTCCATGAGATTAAAATATCTCTTCATAAGTAAACAGACATTTTTAAATATGGTGCCTGATTATTCTTATGTTAGTCCATTAAGGCCACATTAGTCCACATTTACCCAGGAGTGTGCTGTGTTGCAATGGGGCGTACTTCTGATTAGACATACATGGAATTGCAATGTAGAAGTTGTGTGTGTGCACATGTGTGTGTGTTTACATTTTAAAAAATGATCAAATGTGTTTTAATCTTATTTTTTGAGCAGCTCCAGTTCAGAGGCACATAGCACAAGTGCTCATTTTGTGCTTGGTAGCCATAAAACACATACACCTCCAAGGTGTACAAGAGTCATTCCTCTCCCCTACCATAATGTTTCACCCCCCTTGTGGTCTGTGGCAGTCCCAGATTGTTGTATGTGTGCCAAGGGTAGACCTGAGGGAAACAACAAACACTTCAAGTCTTGCGAGACAAGTTCTTCGGGTGGCTTGTGGGAAGGTATTTGGGGCTTTTCCCTCTTCCTCTTCCTCATCCTTGTGATTTTCAGCTCCCCGCAACCTCAGTGGTACTTGACGCAGCCCTGTGTCTCCTAGCTCATTCCGTACTGATTCTCAGGTGGCTCTTAGGAGCTGCTTAGAGAAAAAGCTAAGGTGTAGCACAAGGTGAGTCTCTTGTGGCCAGCTGGAACTATCACACCTGCTAATAATGAAGCCAATCTAGTCTTTTCATTCTTGGTCCTGGAGATAGGGGCCAACCACCTTTCATTTGACGTTTTCCTGCTAATATTTCCCCCAAGTCTTTTTGCTGCCAGAAGCAAAGGGCAAGATAGGCAAACTCGGCCCTCCAGATGTTTTGGGACTACAATTCCCATCATCCCTGGCCACTGGTCCTGTTAGCTAGATATCATGGAAGTTGTAGTCCCAGAACATCTGGAGGGCCGAGTTTACCTACGCCTGGACAAGATGGTGGTGAACCCTCCATTCCATATACAGAAGCCAACTGGAGTAGCAGTTGAAACTTACTTCGACACTGGTGACAAGACAGACCAGTGACAGGCTTACATCCTCCACCACACCCCAGGCAGCAGATTTAGGGGCCCATAAGGCAGCAGAAGGGTTGTTGCTGATCTCCTGGCAGTGTCAGGGCACCATATTAACAAAGTCTGCCGATGCTGAAAGGTGCAGGAAATTGCAAAACTTGGGACAAGTGGTACATTTTAGGGGCCATATTTCCTTTTCTCTGTCTTAGACGCTAAGCCCACCAGATGAACATGTTTCACATGACAGAGAGTCAAAGATACCCAGCACTCTAATGCCATTCTGGACCTCATTGCTGCGAATAAAGGTGGAAGGTGATGGGCTGATGAAAAAGAAATCCAGGGTTTTTTTTGTCATAGTGAACTCACTTTTCTTTCAACTCTCCCAAGGTTAACCTCCAACAAAGAAGGGACAAGCTTTTTTTTTTTTTAAGTCCTTATGAAAATTCTTCAGCATTTTAGTGAGAATTCATCCTAAGATACACAATTCGCCTAATATACAATCTTACCTTGGTTTTTGAACAGCTTAGTTCCCAAATGTTTTGGCTCCCAAATGCCACAAACCTGGAAGTGACTGTTCTGGTTTACGAACTATTTTTGGAAGCTGAACATCCAGTGGGGCTTCCGCAGCTTCCTATTGGCTGCAGGAGCTTCCTGCAGCCAATCGGAAGCCGCGCTTTGGTTTTTAAACGTTGTGGAAGTCGAACGGACTTCCAGAATGGATTCCATTCGACTTCCAAGGTCCGACTGTAAACATTTTCGCAAAGCCATTTCCCCATATGTAGTGGAAAATGCTAAATAGGTGGGTTCACTTTTAAATGCACCACTTCGTACAAAATTCCTAACAGATTCAAAGAATCCACTTAGGCTCCAGTTTATAGCATCCTCCTGTGATAGCAAATCGTATAGCTGCAGCACAAACAAAAAGCACTTGATGTTGCCTTCCCTGTGTTGGGCTCTCTTATTATTGCTGCTGTTGCAATATTCCCATCTCACTTTTCCTCCAAGGCTCTCGAAGTGGCGTGCATGGTTGTCCCCCTCCCCATTTTATCACTCACAACATCCCTGTGAGGTAGGCAAGGCTGAGAGTTGGTGGCTGCTTCAACAGTTGCCCAGTGAACTTTATGTCTGGGTGGGGATTTGAACCATGTCTGACAATATAACCATTACACCACACTGGCTCGGTGGTTATAAATCTAAGTTCCATAAGGAAAACATTGTTACCTTTGGCGCATTGCAGGGCACATGTGTGGGTGGGCGAGTGGGTGTGGGGTGTGCACATGTATAAACATGCACCCTGAGCATCGGGGGTAAATGGAAGGTTGTGAAACCCCTTTCCTTGCTGTATGATTTTCCCCAGACAATGGCTTGGGGGGAGGGCAGGTTGCAAAGAGCATTAATTCTGCAATCCCCTACTTACATTCTGACATGGTACAGTCCCTAAAGGGCTATATGGTGTGGATATTATTGTGTTCTGTTGCTCCGTCACAAAATTTTAGTTCAGTTGCGTTAGACAGCTCTCTAGTGGCAAAACAGCCCAGACTGCAGCCCTTCTAAGGAGAAATTCCAGTGCACTGAAAGGATGTGTAGGAAGTGTTTTCTGTTTGTTTTCCCTACCCTCTTTGAATCCAGTGTTTTTTCTTCCTTGTGATTTAGCGCAGGGTGTTTCTTAAATCTTGATTCTCATGAGATTATCTTAGATTATCCCTATTTATAATTAGCAATATAAATAATTAGGCAACAGTACATGCCAGGCAAATTGCAGTGCTGGCCTATTAACAACATGCCTTGGGTTGTGCTATTGTGAAATGCAACCTTTTTAAAAAAACATTTTTTATTAAAAAAAATAAAATGAAGATGGAAGATCTGTTATGTAATGTTTTGTATCGCTGTAATGCTTTGATGCCTGGGTTAATTGTCAGAGAGAATATCCCTGGAGCAATCGGCAAAGTCACATTGTTCCATTAATGGCACAGATACTAAGAAACACAATCCTGTTGCACATTGCCAAAGTCTTGTAAAGTCTGGATTTTGCATCAGGGGACCAAAAGAAAAGTCACAAAGAGGATCAAGAGAAGGGGAAATGATACAACAGCACAGCTTGTGAGCCTTGGTACAAGATACATACCCTCCAACATGTTGCATCTGCAAACTGGGACGTGTGTCTTCCTGTCCATGCTCCTGAGCAAGTCAAAAGACCCGCACAAGAACGCAGAGCAAAAATAAAAAAGTGCTTTCTTTGGGGCTGTGCTCTCATAGTGCCCCAGCACATGTTTCGGGGCACTGCACAAGATTGCGGGCCTGAAAAAAGCACCAAGATCTCGGTTCGTAATTGTGTAATATCATGGCACCCAAAATGGCTGCCGTGCTCTCATGGGGGAAATACGGGTTGTCCTGGTTCTTCCGGGACACTTGCAAGGTATGCAAGAACCTAAGTGTGCCAGAATGTCCCCACTTTCATCTGTGAAATGTTTCAGGATACACATTTACTTACGGAAGCATCCTAAAATGCATAAAATGTATAGCCCATAAGCTCACAATCTAAAAAAATAACATGAGGGAAGGGAGGGCAAGCCTTCCATTCAGCTTCTTCGATAATTTTCATGGATTGCATGACTTCCTAAGTGAAAATCATAAATAGGCAGCAAGAGGTTTTCTTTCTTTCTCTAGTGATCCTTTCTATCTTCTAGGAGGACCTACGGTTAGCACGAAGGGAAACTCCACTTTTCCCCCAGTCAAAGTGTGGGTTTTCTGCCCTCGTGGCAAATGAGAGCAAGCAGCGAGGTTTACTAGAGCAGGGTCGGTGACTTGCCATGCTTACATTCTGTGCGTAATCAGTGTCCGTCTTGTGACTGCTGACAGCAGCACCAGATCAGTTCAAACACTGACACAGCCTCTTTCCCGGGATGACCAAATCAGCAAATCGCACGGGGTTTACACCCCCTCATACCCCCTCATACCGAGGCCAAAACTGCAAACGCAGAAGGATGGTGGTAGAGTTCAAGAGGATTGGCCACGGCTTGGTACACCCCCCCTTCCAGAGATCCTGGCAGCTTAAAGCTGTTGTCAAAAGGGGGGTCTGTTTAGGGCTAGTGTGGGATGGGCAGGGAGAGATTTAATCTCTCCTACGCCTCCCACCTACCTTCTCCTCTGACAAACAGAATTGGCAGGGCCGCCTTACCCATAGGCGCTAGGGGTGTTGGGCACCTGGGTGCCGGGCTCTCAGGGGCACCAGGCAAAGAGTCCGGGGCCCTGGGAGTTGAGTCCGGGGAAGACCCAGCCCATCAGTCGGAGCACCATGGCGGGCTCTTCTGCTGCGGGCGGCTCTGCGCCGCGAGTTCAGGGGTGACCGAGCCAGCAAGACGCTGAAGTGGCCAGCCAGCTCTGCCCTCCTGCACTGATTCCGGCAGCAAATTGCCTTGGGCAGAGAAGGAATTGCATATCTGAGTGGTCCCCACATTAACAAAGAAACTTTGCATGTAGAAAACTAATCTGTCAAGGTTAATGGAGCGCCCTAGGCTCCTCGGTAACATGCTATGTTCTAGGAAGGGTGTTTTATTCAGAGCTGTTATGAAATGCCTCCTATTCAGGGGCATGGCCCTGTTTCATGTCCTCATTTTATCTCCGCTGACCTCTCTCCCTCTGCCACCTCAAAAAACCTCCATTTGTCCTCATCTCCTTCTCTAACCTTTTGGTTTGGTTTGCCACCTCTCCCAGGTTCCTGCTTCACCTCAAGAACGGGCCAATGGGGTCTTTCCTCAAAGAGAGGCATTATTGATGAGGTGGCCAGGAGAGTGACAGCAGTGACAGAAATAAACTAATTTTGTTGCCCTATTTGCAGGTGGAAAAGGGGGGGGGGACATCTTCGTGATTCGGAAGGAATGTGAAACTTGTCAAAAACTACATTTTTGTTGTAACATTCTGCTTCATATACAGTGGTACCTCGGGTTACATACGCTTCAGGTTACAGACTCTGCTAACCCAGAAATAGTGCTTCAGGCTAAGAACTTTGCTTCAGGATGAGAACAGAAATCGTGCTCCGGCAGCGCGGCGGCAGCAGGAGGCCCCATTAGCTAAAGTGGTGTTCAGGTTAAGAACAGTTTCAGGTTAAGAACGGACCTCTGGAATGAATTAAGTACTTAACCCAAGGTACCACTGTACTTATTTTTGCAAGCAGTTTCTCCTAATATAATACATTTTTATATGTTGTTTGAACTAATATGTGTATTGTTCTGCACACCTTCACCTAATATATGCTTCTTTGTATGCATTTCTGGTTGAAGAACTGTACTGCAAAAAGAGTGAGCTTTGAAGAATAGCTGCATTTTGGTTTGCATTTTTGGCTCAGGAAATGCTAATTGGCTAAGTTTGTATTAAAATGTAGATTGGGTAGGCTCACATTAACTGCAAACTGAACAAATTTCTCCTCCATCCCTTGCTCCACCTGGAAATTGTTCCCTAGATTCTTCTTACCCAGCAGAGAATTTTCAGCTCAGCCTGAGTGGGCTTAGCAGGGTTAGCCAGCAGTGATACAACTCAAAGGATTTTTGGTCTTATTTGCTGTAAATGGGGAATCCAAATGAAATCCCAATAGTTTCTGCTTGGTATACCTCTTTGGAATCTACATTAGTATTGGAGAATGAGCTGGGTAATCAGCCCTGGAGACAGTAGTCTTTTATGACAAATCTAGAAAGTTGAAGTTAGCCTCTAACTGCAGAGAAAGCATACAACGTGGCTGCCACTTGAATCATTGGTTTTCCTGGCGGCCAGTTGCCCTTTCAAAGGTGGGCCACTATGTTCCCTGGAGAATGAAATTTATCTTTGGTTTGGCTTTAAGCCAGGCTATCCATTGTCACACTTTGCCCACTGTTAATGATTCATGCTTAAACCAACAAGGCTGCATCACCAGGAACACGTCATTCCAAATCTTATCAGAAGATATTCCAAAACATTCTAAGCTCTCCCTTCAGGAACTGAGAGAAGAAGCCTTGGCCTACAAGGACTCCCTGTTCCGACTGGATGGCCATAGTAATTAACGTCTGTTTCCCCCCCCCCAATGAAAATAATAATAATGTGAATGATAAAGGAACATGTGCTGCTTTTTAAAAAAAATCACATCCTCACAGTTTAGACCTGTCATTTGCGAACTGCAGTTAAGCCAGAACTAATCTTTTAAATGAGGAACCCAATGGCCATCTCTGCCCTTCGCAGAGCAGTTTTGCAACATTTTTGAAATATTCGTTTGTGAAAGATAAATGCCTATTTACAAACGTGCTGTTTAAGAGAGAGAGAGAGCACAGTGTGCTCAGTCACACACACCCGGCAGCAGGGATCTACAATTAAAGTGGTTCTGTGCCTTTGAATGATGCACTACTGAATACCAGTTGCTGGGGGAGGGACAGCGGGAGGGATATTACCTTCAAGCCCTGTTTGTGGCCTTCCCAGTGGACATCCGACTGGCAGAATGGATGCTAGACTAGATGGCCCATTGGTCTGCTTCAGCAGGGAACTTCTTGCGAAGTCAGTTGTGGATATTGTTATGTACTAAGCTTGGATCCTAGAACAATAGGCAAGTAGGATCCTAGAATGCAACAACTGATTGGCCTGCAGGAAAAGACCAATCAGGCTCCAGGAGGGAAGCAGAATCAGCCAGTCAGACGGGACTCATTGTGTAAATAATGTATATAAAAGCCAGAGGTTTGGGGGGCAATTCAATCACTCTTTTACAAGCTGCAATAAAGAGCATGAAATCACTACAGGACTCTGAGTATATTTCAGATATGATGTGCGAGAGTGGAACGAAACAATGGTTTAGAAGGGGCAAATATTGAAGCTCATATCTGCTTCATACAACACAGCCAGTGTTAGGTAATTTGAGACTTTGGGTTTAATGGGCTTGCAGCCTTTCTCCTTTTCACTGTGGTGAGCTTCCCAACAGCCCCACTGAGTATGGCACTCATAGCCTTCAGGAAGGCAGAAATATCCCCAGAGATACTTTGTTGGTGCATCCCTCGTGTCAACATACAGTCCAATGAAAGGAAAATCTGGGCAGAGTCGGGGAGGAAACTAGGCTTGTCACCTGTTCCTTATTCCAGTAAGTGGCTCCTTATTTAGTCATACTTAAATTTTAACACTAAAATTTAACAAGTGGCCAACCTAGGAGATGCATCTTCAATCCATGGCATCTCTGGATATGGCTGGGAGAGAACCAACCATCCAAAGGAACAGGTCCCTGATTGCATAGAAAATATTGAGCTAAAGCCACCAATGATCAGACAGCCGCCCATGTTCCTAGAGGGGTTGGTAGGTCTCCGAAGGGAGGAACCTGAAGGGGTGAAAATACTCTGCAAATTATCAGGCCTTCACTTCTGATAGAGCAGGGCTGCCGTACACCCGGGTTTCCCCAAACATTTCAAGGAACTGCCGAAAATTCTGCCCAGAATTTTTGATAGGCGAATCCTGGCTGTGTCCTGGAAATTCCAGGTGTATGGCAGCCCTACTCTATCAGAGTAGAGCCCTACTCTATCTTCCCTTCACTCTGTTGCCGCCCCAAGACACCCTGTGGCCAGTTGTCAGGCAGGGGGGAAGGGCAGAGCAGGACTTCCAGTGCATAGACTTGCAATTTCTAGATTCATGCACAGAGCCCATTTTTTGTTTCACTTTGGGCATTATTTAAATGGAACTGCTTATTTAAACGGAAATGATGCCTTCTAAGATAATCTTCTGGCTTCTCCAGCTTCAGCCCAGATAATCTTGACTTGGACTGGCTGCACTTAACTTCCCAATGGCATTTCGAAAATCTGTTCAGTTCTACAGCATCCAGCTATAAGATGAAAGCTGATTGAGGGGTGATTTCCAGATTAGCAGGGTTTCACATGCTGGGGAGAAAAGCCTATTGTGAAATCATCGTTTCTGCTAGAGAACTGGCAGAAGATCAGGCACACGAACTGCCCAACTACAAAAGGGCCTAAGCCTTCGGCAGTTTTGGCATGGGCAGTGATATAGCCCAAGCATTCTCTGGTGACCTAGGCCTCACACCTTGAATCTGACCCAATCCTGGGGCCTCAGGGGAGGAAAGCCTCCTGTATCGTGCAAGATTGCATCAGTTCAGAGTATCTGCCGACCAGATCAAGTGACCACGCTTGGCTTTAACCTGCACAGATATGGATTTGCTGTACGCAGACAAGTGTAATAAAATGTATGGTTTGTGAGGCAGCTCCAAGGGTGGTGCTCAGTTTCATATTGATTCATGTGATCTCGTTCTTCAAACAGTGGCGATTCAGGACAATCTTTTAAGCATGTACAGGATCCAAAGGTTGTTTGACTACAACTCCCATACTCTCTGACCACTGTTCCTGCTCATTACATTTGATAGGAGTTGGAATCCAAAAAGCATTTGGTGGAACCCCCATCCCAGCTTTAAGAATTAAGCTTTCTTCAAAGGAAAGGGGAGTCACAGCCAATGGTGCTTTTGTAAAATACAAATAAACATAGTGTTTACTGCAGGTTGCAGAAGCAAGCACACAGATACACCTTGCTTGGTCCAAACTAAAATCTTGTACCAGCTCTCCAAATTGATGTAAAAATTGGGGTTTGGCTTTTGCTGCCCAACTCCCCATGGGACTCTGAGTCCCCTAAGTCCATGATCGGTCAGAGAAAAATGGATGGAGACTGGATCCAGTGGAAAGCAAGGCAGATATTTATTTTTCTGTTGCAACAGTGTTCCCTCCCCTCCTTCCAAGGAGGGAGAGACCCTGAACAAAAGTGTGCAGGAACCTTTAAAGACTTTTGACATTGCCCAACCCCCTTAGCCAAGGACCACCCCAAAATCATCATTCATACATCATAGGAGGTGGTCTGCAGCAGAAATCCTGTCTGCCAGGATACCTGATAATGCTCGCTGATTGCATTACCTGGGCAGCTTGGCCATTCTTTTGTGATGGTTAATGATGTCCTGGATGCAGCTCACAGGCTCACCCTATTCATACACAAAGACGCCCCTAAGACAGGATTTGTAGATGGAAAAGAAAAAGGGAAGGCTTTCCCCGTTTGCCTCCCTTACTGCAGAGGAATATTTGAGATCATTAGGAGAGTCAAAATGGCTTCAGGATTGCTCTCCTGTACTATTTCAGACTCATGGTTTATATATTTAGATATGTGAGCATTTATGAATATTTATTATTTATTTGAGACCTTAGAATTCTTATCCATATCCAAAATCTGCTGCTTTTCGGCTCTACTTGCACACACTTTCATGCAAAGCTAGTTTGAGATCTCTACCCCACTTCCAGAAAGTGGGTGTGACATGCATTTCAGTTGTTTGGAACCACCATTGATCCTTTAGTGCCTGTGACCCCCATCAACAAACTGACTTTACAGAGGCAGAGATATTTTGCATAAAGAAGCCTGAAGAGGACAGCTGCTTTAACAGCATCCCAGTCTTTGTTCCCACTACTGATGTCGCTCTCCAGATGGCTATTCCTATTTCTCCCCACCCCTCTTTATCTTTCTTTTGTTGCTGTTGTGCCATCACTAGACTCTCTGCCTCCCTCCACTTTGAGGGGACCCTTCCTCAGAGCAAGGCATCCTGGGTGAGGTGTCAGGAAGAGGACCTGCACTGTGACCACATTGCCACAGTGGTCCAGCCACAGAGCTACAATTCTCAGGTTGGTTTAACAAGCAAACCCTCTTCACTGGGAACTTTGGGAACTGTACCTCGGTAATGGGAACAGGGGTCTGCTAACAACTTTCAGTACTCTTGGCAAACTCCCTGAATTCTTTTGGGGAAGCCATTGTCGTCTAAAGTGGTAACATGGTGCTTTAAGTGGGCCGTGTGAATGTAGCCTCTGTGGATCAAGACTGCCCTCTAGGCTTCAATACAGAGTTGAGTACTGACCTCAGATACCCATGGAGTCATTCCAGGCCTGACCTTCAAGCCCTCTGTGACCCTGTCTTTTGCTTCTAGCCCTTGACCCCCATTTGCAAGACACTTCTCCCCAGTCCCAGCTCTGCTTTTAAGTTAGACCAGCCTTTTGTCTGGTCCATCAGGGCAGATCTTCTCATGATTACGGCCTCCTTTCCAGAAAACAATTTCTAAGAATCTAGACCCAAGCAGTGCCTCTCTCTCTCTCCACCTCCCCCAACTCTCTGTCTCTGGAATTGCCCTGCTGACCACAAGAAGTCCATTGTCCTGGCCAAATGCATCCGATAACAGTTAATCCGGCATCTCACTCTCTATTAATGGCAAGCGGCCAAGATTCTCGCAACAGCAGAGGAGGAGGTCTTGTCCGTAGAACACTGGCCATCACTCTGCAGGGGAAGAATTCCAGATATGAGAGTTTGGTCCAGAGCCATAATTAGCCAGATTGCAACTCAGCAGAAAATGGGCATCTTGGCGGGCCGGGGAGTGTTTACTTGGTATATTCAGCTAAACGGGGAAAGGAGGAGGGTTTGAAACCGCAGTCAGAAATCTGAAGCAGGGTCAAATATTTCCCTCTCTCTTTCTCTTTTCCTCTGTAAAGAAAAGGCAAGTGAGGTGACTTCCCAATCTGCACACATGAAGACAGAGCCAAGACGACAGCCGTGATCCTTCCTCGGCTTTTCTGGAGCTTAATTCTCTCTGTGCTTGGATTGTCACATTTCAGGGAGACTTTTATTTGAATATCTCCAGGGCGGGTTGGCTAGCCCTCAGCTCTGAGCCCTCACTCCCGACAGCTTGTTTCTCTTATTGAACTATCTGCCAGCTTCCCGGAAATCCTCTTTGGGAGAACACTGTGTGAAGTAAATGAGAGGAGACCTGGCAAAGATCTTTTGGAAAGCCCCGAATTAAGGACATAAGATGAGCCTGCTGGATCAAGCCAGGGGCCCATTTCACCCAGCATCCTGTTCACACAGCGGCAGACATGATGCCTATGGGAAGGCGGCAAAGTGGACCTGAGTGCACCAACATTCTGGCCACCTATGATTCTGAGCAACTGGTATTCAGAAGTATATCGCCTCTGAAGGTAGAGGTAGAACATGGCCTTTGTGGCTAGTAGTCACCAGTAGCCTTGTCCTTGACAAATCTGTCTAACCTTCTTTTAAAGCCATCCAAGTTGGTGGCTATTGTTGCCTCACCTGGGAGTGTGTTCCACAGTTTCACTATGTTCAGGGCTATTTTTCTAGACAAAGAGGTGCGGGAACTCACCATGAACTCACCCTTGTTCTCTTATAGTGGCAATGGTGCCCACCTGAGAGGTACTGGAACTATGTTTTTGTTTATTAAGGGAGTGGGTGGCGCTGTGGTCTAAACCACTGAGCCTCTTGGGCTTGCCGATCGGAAGGTCGGTGTTTCAAATCTGCACGACGGGCTGGGATCCTGTTGCTCTATCCCAGCTTCTGCCAACCGAGCAGTTCGAAATCATACCAGTGCAAGTAGATAAATAGGTACCACTGCAGTGGGAAGGCAAATGGTGTTTCCATGCTCTCTGGCTTCCGTCACAGTCTCCCATGGTGCCAGAAGCAGTTTAGTCATGCTGGCCACATAACCCAGAAAGCTGTCTGTGGACAAACCCCGGCTCCCTTAGCCTGAAAATAGATGAGTGCTGCACCCCATAGTCACCTTTGACTGGACTTAACCATCCAGGGGTCTTTTACCTTTTACCTATGTTTATTACATTGTGAATGCAGGGTTACTGAGAAGTGGCTACAGAGGGTACTGATGTATCAGATCTTCAGCAAGCAGGGAGGCCCAGATTCCACCACCACACCCCCTTTTTAAACTAGTATTTTGGTCTCTTGGACGAGAAGCGATGAAGCAAAAATGTCCAGGCAAACTTCAAAGCGATTTCTGTGAGATGTGCCAGACTGCATGGTCCCACTTTTCAGACATTTTAGCCTATGAGTGATGTCAGAGTTGTGACCAACAGCTTCTCATTTTTAATATTTTCCATTAAAAAAATATATTATCAAGTTGCACAAATGTTTTGTTGTTGTTTTTGATCTAACCTGAGTTCTTAATATGGCTTAGGGTTGGTGCTGGGGGAAAGCAGAGCTTTCGTGTCTTCAAAATTAAAAACAGGACAAGCCTTTTCTACAATTATGGGGAAAGCTTCCATATGCTGCTAGTGTCCCTATTTCCCAGGGACGGACCCCGAATTATGGAAGCCACCCCAGCTTCTCATTTGATTCTGGGATGCCCCTATTTCCCCCGCCACTGCCATTGCTGCTGAGCTCAGGGAGGGGAATGAAGAAGAAGAAGAAGAAGAAGAAGAAGAAGAAGAGTTTGGATTTGATATCCCGCCTTTCACTCCCCTTCAGGAGTCTCAAAGCGGCTAACATTCTCCTTTCCCTTCCTCCCCCACAACAAACACTCTGTGAGGTGAGTGGGGCTAAGAGACTTCAGAGAAGTGTGACTGGCCCAAGATCACCCAGCAGCTGCATGTGGAGGAGCGGAGACACGAACCCGGTTCCCCAGATTACAAGTCCACCGCTCTTAACCATTACACCACACTGAGCCAGCTCTTGGCCTCAGCGGTGGTGGCAGCAGTAGCAGCTGCAAGAGGGCATCCCATTGCTTCACCGTTGCCTTTCCATGTTAGGCAGGCACCATCTCTCTAGCCTTTTTGGCACCTGCTTCCTCCTCCAACAAGCCATTTAAGCTGAGCTATTTCCCATTCTGCATCTGTCCTGGAAATGTTAAGATGTTTTAACACTTGACATTTGCTGCCCTGGGCTCCTTTGCAACACAACACACAAGGTGTCTGGTTATGTCCTTGCTAGAGCAACATTATTTTCTTGCTGTGCTGCCTGTCAGATTGGATCCTTTCCATCCCAGAAAGCTTTCTCGCACAGCTAAGTTGCGCATTGTTTCTGCCCCATATAATTCTTCCCCACACAGTTCAACACTGTGCACCTTCACGTGATACGGCTGAACTGCATCTGTCAACAATATCCCTTGCTACCTGGCAATGCTGACTTGGCGTGCTGAGTCAGCACAATAATGCTGATGGTTCTGTAGAAACCATTGTAGCATCGGGGTTTGCGATCTTCAACAAGTGCAGCAGGCACCCAAAATGGCATCTTGAATACTTACTCCCCAGCACGGCAAGTTGGGAGAGGCTGGTTCCTACCTGCATGTTTGTCTCTCGATGGCTGCAGCATCAAGTGGCAACATGTATGCATGAATGAGCCGTCTCAGATCCAACAGTGCTGGTAGGATTTCCACATTGAATCAAATAAGGTGTTTGTCAATGGAGTCAGTTTGTGACCTATTAAGTGTGACCTATTATGGGATTTTATTAGCAATTTCCATGCTTTTGCATGGTATTTTATTTTTGTAATTTGCTTTGTATGTATGTGTGCAAGGGATGGGAGAACTTACCCTGTAAGAAACTGTGATTCTTGTGTTAATCAATGGAATGACATTTCTCAGATTTTTTCCTCCGAGATCTCATAAACATACAGTGGTATCTTGGTTCTCGAACTCAATCCGTTCTGGAAGTCCTTTTGCCTTCCAAAACGTTCGAAAACCAAGGCACAACTTCTGATTGGTGCAGCTTCTGAACCAGAGCAGCGCACAGAAATGTCATTTACCTTCCCACCGGAGCGATACTTGCACTTTGACATGCTTTTGAACTGCTAGGTTGGCAGGAGCTGGAACTGAACAATGGGAGCTCACCCTGTCACGGGTATTCGAAGCGGGGATTCGATCGGCAAGCCCTAGGCTCTGTGGTTTACACCACAGCACCACCTGTGTCCCACAACAGTACTATCCTTCAAAATTTGCAATTATCTGAATTTTGCAATGCAGTTTTCCAACCAAAGTTCAGAAAAAATGCATATTTTAGAGGAGAATGTGCATAAAAATGGTTAACGGTACATTAGGAGAAACGGATTGCAAAAATGTGTGCTTTAGTCAAAACTGCATATAAAAAATGTATTCAAATTTGCATGTAATTGCTGCAAAATGTGGATAGCTGAATTTAAGATTGGAAAAATGAGAAACCGGGGGACCGGAATGCAATTTGTCAGATCCTTGCATCCCTAGCTGAGGCTATTGTCTTCATGACATGGCGACACAGGAAGGAAGATGTATACCACTGGTCTGTCTAACTCAATACTGCCCCAATTGACTGGCAGCAGCTCTCCTGGATATCAGACAGGGGTCTCTCCCTGTCCTGCCTTGAGCTAAGGACCTTCTGAATGCAAAGCAGATGCTCTACCACTGAGCTACAGCCCTTCTACGGTTCTGCTTGTGCGTTTTCCAGATGGCACATCTGGATGGATCAACAGTGTCTACAAAATGCTGGGCCATCAGATGGAGCTTTGGACTGCTCTAGCACATTTGTTCTAAGCCCCGAGTGTAGCTGGAGAATGTCTTTGGTTTTTAAAGCTTCCTATCAACAAATCAGGCCAAATAAAAGAGACATCACGAGAGCCTTCTCTGTGTTCAGGATTTCTCCCAGCATTTGGTTGTTTTTACAGCTATAATAAAATCCACATGGATTATTGGAGATGGAGGGAATACATTCCCATTTGCTGATCTTTTCGTATGTTTGGTGTGGTCGCACGTGAGTGCGTGTGCTTGCAAGAAGGTCCATAAAAATGAAGAGCCTATAAAATGTTTTCCATTTCCAAAGAAACGTCCTGATGAAATCATGACTTGGCATTAGATCACCTCCTCCTCATGCCCTGCCAGGTAAGCTTGCCCTTTATTTATCATAAAGAGGATTAGTCCTCCTGTTCTTTCAGTTCCCAGAAAGACAGCGATAGTTTTTCGCTGAAATCTAGGGCACTATCAATTGTGTGTGCACAGCTTCAGCAGCGAGCCTAGCGAAGCAAATAGCTAACCAGGAATGCCAGGGCGTTTGATTGCCTCTGATCTGCATTTTTAAATTAAATCTGAGCAACCGCAGATCACCCACAGAGAAGCAATCACACATCCAAACAGCACTGAACGACAACCGTCATCTGCAAACCTAAATTGAAGCTTGCTGAGGAAGAGCCCTAAAGGAGCATCTCCAAGAAATCTGAGTCGGATTTTTAAAAATCCTAAGAAGAATGTAGATGTTCAGTAGAACTTTATAAATATCTCATTAAAATCTACCAACACATTAATGTTAAGTAAATACTGTAAATATATTAAACCAACAGGATAACATCAGGTACCACTTTAAACAGGAAGGTTTCCCATTTCACAAATTGTGCTTTCACAGGTTTCAAGATGGTTTGCATTACATTAATAGGCCGAGCCAACTATCTTCAAAGACCTGCATGAAAAGGCATACACTATCCTTTTAAAAGATCATCATTGTCAAGGCACAAAAGGGTCTCACTTCTCCACTGCTGAAGTATAATGCAAACCTATAGGAAATCTAATAATGTGAACACCGGCTGCATACAAACCACACCATACATTAAAAACATGTATCCCAAAGAATCATGGGATTTGTAGTTTACCTCTTGCAGAGCTATAGCTATAGTTCTCAGAGGGTTTGGGGGGCTGCTTTAAATATATGATGGAGACACAGCCACCACAAAGACCAAACAGTAATGGTGTGGAAGGACTTCTGCACAGGGGAGGAATACTGGGTATTATGCTGCAAAGATATGGCTGTTTGTTGAAATGGCCATCTTGTTGTTTGCCATATTCTCTGCCCATTGGTTGATTATCAGGACTGAGTGGTACACAGCTGTCAGAGTTGGGTCAAGAGCCAGAAAGCCAGCACCGAGGGGCAAGCCAAGAAGAGAGTCACTGAACATGGCAGAAGCATGTTCATTTGGATGATCCATCCACGGAGACTGATGGGACCTGATTTATGAATGCTCTGTGGGTTTTTCCAGGGGAGAAAGCTGGTGATCTTCTTGAAGCCACTCCACCACACTGCCTGCTGCCCACCACTATGTAATTTTAAGAACAGATGCCCTGCACAAGGGACTTTGATGATGATGATGATGATGATGATGATGATGATGATGATAATAATAATAATAATAATAATAATAATAATAATAATAATAATTTATTATTTATACCCCACCCATCTGGCTGGGCTTCCCCAGCCACTCTGGGCTGCTTAAAAAAATATTAAATACAATAATGCATCAAACATTAAAAGCTTCCCTAAACAGGGCTGCCTTCAGATGTCTTCTAAAAGTCTGGTAGTTGTTGTTCTCTTAGACATCTGGTGGGAGGGCGTTCCACAGGGCGGGTGCCACTACCGAGAAGGCCCTCTGCCTGGTTCCCTGTAACTTGGCTTCTCGCAGTGAGGAAACCTGCAGAAGGCCCTCGGTGCTGGACCTCAGTGTCCGGCCTGGATGATGGGAGTGGAGACGCTCCTTCAGGTATAATGGACCAAGGCAGTTTAGGGCTTTACAGGTCAGCACCAACACTTTGAATTGTCCTCGGAAACATACTGGGTTGTCCTGCTCACCTTTCAAAGTTCATCTGCAGATCTGGCCCACTGGGCCAAAAATCTTCCCCACCCCTGACCTAGATCGTGGGCCTTGGTTGTTGGGAGTGTGTTGATATACAACTCCACCTTGGGCGAAGGACTGTGGCAGATAGCCTTTTGATCCAGTTCACTTCTATGGTTCCGTGTGTGGTTTTTTGCAGTGTTCCAATAGTGAAGAGAGGAACTGCATGCTGGCACTCACACTTGAATCCAGATGTTTCTGTTGGACGCAGTGCTCCGTTTTTCTTACTGTTTGATCAGGATGTTGCTTGTTGCCTTGGAATTCGAACAGATGTAACTACTCTGGAAAAAGAAAGCCTTCAGCATTTTCACCTTGTTCTTTGCCATATACATTTTCTTCATCTCGGCATCATAATAGCTCCGGGTCTGCCAGCATTTCCATTTCAAGGGCTTGAAGTCAAGTGACAAAACTCATTCTTGGCTTCTGAAGCTGAAACCCATCAGAAAGCTTTTATCCATGCTTCCCCTCTGCCTCCCTTCCAACTTAATTTTGGCTCCATGCAAATGCCTATAAAATGTACCAATTTAAAATGAATGCAGATCTTCTAATTGCATTAGCACAAGAATAAGATGGCCTTGAATAGGCTGCTCGTGTCCAAAACTACTAAAAACTTTACACTGGGAATCTAGGCCTTGAAACTAAAAGCAGAAGGGGCGCTGTTCAGCTAACCTTTACTCAGAACAGATTCGTGGACGTTAAAGAACATTGTCAAAGTTAGGACCATAAATTTCAACCCTGAGTAAAACACAGGAGGGTGTTAAACTGCTTTAAATCAAACTAGAGGGGGTTTAATATATAGAGAATGAAACATTTTTAAGGTAATATTTTTTTTAAAAAAAATCGTATTTTCAGATGATGACTCATGACAGCAGGAATTCACCATGTGAGTTCTTGAACCCGTAATCTACCAACCAATTCCAAAAACTGGAGAATTTTGAGGAGCATTTTGAGGATAATGGGGGAGCATAAGTCAAAAAGTGGGGAATACAAATGTTCAGGTATACAGTGGAGGATACCTGGTTTGGCAGCAGCATATGTGGAAAGGATGTCAGGGTTGTCATCACACACAAGCTAAGCATCAGTCACCAGTGTGATGCAGCGGGAAATATGTTACCCTATGTTCTGTATAGTGCCTATCCCATAGCTGCCCCTTGTTTCACAAGCATATAGTAAGGTTGGTAGTACAATAGCTTTGTAAACAAGCATTTTGGTTTCCCTGCAAATGTACCGGTCCTCAAACACTCTGCACTTCAATCGGGAGAAAGCCGCACTCGCATAGCTCAGGCGATGCTGGATTTTGGCATCAGTGTTGGCCCTTGTGGAAAGATAACTGCCTAGGTAGGAGAAGTGATCAACATTTTCCAACGTTACACCATTGAGTTGGATTTGTGGCGCTGCAGAGGGGTTATTTTGTACTTGTTGGTGCAGCACTTTGGTTTTTTGGATGTTGAGTGATAGGTGTCATGGGCTTTGAAGACACTCGAACTCAGGAGGCAAGGGAGAAATGTGCTAAGAGGAAGGCACGCTTGGCAAATCCACACCATGATCAACTCCTGCCCGGAAACCAATGTACCCACTGTGGAAGGACGTGTGGGGCCAGAATTGGCCTCCACAGTCACTTACAGACTCATTGTTAAAACCGTGTCTATGGAAGACAATCTTACCCAGCTACGAGTGATCGCCAAAGAAGTTGCCCCTACAGAAATTTAGAAGTAATAGAATGGGAAATCTTAACACATTCCATTCCTGAAATCTCCCTGTTCAAGGCTGTACATGCATGGAAAATAAAAGAACACAATAAAGCCAGCTTGAGCGGATTCCAAAATGTTCCATGACTGAATGATTTTTGTAGCATTCATTGGGGATGTTGACAATCTTCAAGAACCATTTGTCTAACTTTTACTAGCGTGGTGCATTCATATGCTGGGCTGAATTCCTGCAAAGTGATTACATTACATGCACAACAGACTCTTTGGAAGAGCAGATTTGTTGCATGATTTATCTGCTTGGCCAAACAGTCCCAATGAGGACTGTTGTGCTGGTGCAATCTAGACAATAAAAAGTCAGTTTGCCTTTTCTGTTGTTTGTGTCCTTCCTAATGGACAATCAACTGATGATCTTTGGCAGGTGGGTAAAATCAGACGATTCCTGTCTTTCATTTGCATAGTTCAAAGAATTTGAAAGCAAGTAAGTAGTGCAAGTACAGTACATTCATTTGGAGGGTGGTTGGTTCTACTTTTTCTTGAACAAGATTACTTTCCGAAGGAAAGCCAAACATGCCCTTCTTCCACACACACACACACAATAACCCCAACAACCCTTTTGCTTAAACCTGTAACTGGTGACAGCAGTGGCTAGATCTATGGGCCAGTCGAATCTTCTTTCAGCACCGAAACAAAACTTTTTGTTTAGAATTGTCATTCTTTGCCCTCTCATTTTTTACGTCTCATCCACATGATGACATTAGCTTGCTACATTCCATTATTTTCTGAGTATTCCTCCTGTCTTTTTCAGAACCTGATCTATGGTGTGTGTAGGGGTGTGGGTGGGTGGGTGGGTGTGTATTACACACAATTACACCACTCTGGCCAGTGTGGGCTTCCCACAGGCATCTGGTTGGCCACTATGAGAAGAGGATGCTGGACTAGATGGGCCATTGGCCAATATGTACTTGAGGCGCTACTGACGCTTTTCAAGTCTCCTAATTTATGGTGATTAGTTAGTCATAGGGGATATATATTGTGTTATGTTCAAGCGTTGGGTGGGCTCTCCATTTTAATTCCCCTTCAAACTAATTGCAGAAAAGCAATGCTTGGGGCGGGACGCGGGTGGCGCTGTGGGTTAAACCACAGAGCCTAGGGCTTGCCAATCAGAAGGTTGGCGGTTCGAATCCCTGTGACGGGGTGAGAACCCGTTGCTCAGTCCCTGCTCCTGCCACCCTAGCAGTTCAAAAGCACATCAAAGAGCAAGTAGATAAATAGGTACCGCTCTGGCGAGAAGGTAAATGGCGTTTCCGTGCGCTGCTCTGGTTCGCCAGAAGTGGCTTAGTCATGCTGGCCACATGACCCGGAAGCTGTATGCCGGCTCCCTCGGCCAATAAAGCGAGATGAGCGCCGCAACCCCAGAGTCGGCCACGACTGGACCTAATGGTCAGGGGTCCCTTTAACTTTACCTTTAATGCTTGGGGCATGCTAAAGTGTTTTAGTATGCAATGAAACTGTGTCCCAAATTATTATTTTACTCCATGCAAGTTAATGGGTGCTGTTGACAATCGTACGTTCTCTTTACCAGAAGCGTTTGGATCCTTTTATTTGCATAGACTAATCCTGGGTTCTGTGTTTTGATTGCACTAGAGTCTGATGTAACTTTGGGAGCTAATGCAGATGCTGGAGCCTGAAAGAGTGGCGGCTGTTTTGCATATGGCAGAGTAGTGAGTCAGGACTAGAGGCAAATGTGAGGATTCCTGACAAATGGGGGCCCTCTGATGGGCCTGGCATCAATGAACCCACCCTAGTGAACTTATCAGCAGCAGAAATAGCACCATGATCTGCTGTAAAACACCCTTCATTAAAAGTACCTGAAAGAACATCACACCAGGGAAGCCAATTCAAAATGGCAGCTTCACCATGGCATACCACTGCTGCTCATTAAAAGCACGGCAGGTGTAATCAGAAGAAGCGTTGGCACAAGTGGTCCTTGCCAAGGATGGAGAGTCACCAAAAAGAGGGAATGTATCACTGAACAATAGGAAGAAAGAGGATACAGATCTGCACAAAATCTGCATGGGCTGATTCATATGTATAGATGCAAATTTAGAAATAAGGAGCGTAATTTAGATAGAAATACAATGCAGCCCACCAGAATAGAGAAGACTGAACAGGTGACCTGTGTGTGCCTGCCAAGTCTGCTGTCTGGGTGTTCACTGCTGATGGGCAACTTCAAGACCCCTCCATCTTTTCCTATCTCTAATCTGGACTTGGATCAAACAGCCATTCAAATAGAGGATGTCTTCAGATAGCAGGCTGCCCTCCGACAGCCAGTTTCTCTACAAAGTTGGACACAAGTGCCCTACACAGAAGTGGGTCCCCAATAGCTGCTCACCAATGCCATTGCGACCACAAGGCTTATAGCAAGCTTATGGCAGAGGCAGAGGGATGTCCTGGCTCACACTCTTAACTGCCCCACAAAGATTCTCAGGTATAATATTAGGACTACATACCCAGAGCTAGTATGAAAGCCTAGTAGAGCAGTTCATGCACCAAAAATTAAAAACAAAAGAACGCCATACGACCTTATTCCAAAATTGTGCTGTGCTCCTGCTAAATTCATTGAGTGAAAAGCAGATAACAATACGTTTTGGATGAGAATTCAGATTCTTTCTCTATCCTCCTAAATGGAAATGTTCAGATAAAGGAAGAACTTTGATTTTATTCGGGAACTTTGCTTCCCCTCTCACATGCATTTATGAGCTGTGGAGGAGACGTTCCTGTCCGGGCGTTGCATGATAATTTAATTGCTGTTTCCTCCATACAGCTATAAATTATAGCACAAATGCAGACGCTCTCAATATTCAGGGACTCCAGCTATGTGTCCAGCTGTAACATGACCTATTTCCACAGCAGGGTTGCCAAATATGTTTTATGGAAATCACAGCGGAATGTTAAATCTGCTTTGCTTGAAATTGGCCTAGACATAAAGGAATACAAAACCACTCAGAGTTTCCTGTACTCATTATGTCTTTAGCCCACCGTTTCTCCAAGGAGCTCAGGGAAGTGGACAAGGTTCTTTCTCGCTGCTCGTTTTATTTTCACAACAAACCTCTGAGGTGTGTTAGATTGAGAAATATATGGGTGTCCACACAAACGCTTCCATGCTTTGAAAGAACATGCTGGGAGTGATCATGATGTCACACAGCCTAACCCTGTCTGCCAACATCACTGCATGCTCTGATCCCACCTACCACCACTGCGCATGGACTGCCCCCCTCACCATGTGCCTCCATCATGCATTGTCGGGGCCCATGCTGAGGAAGGCTGCAATGAGGGAAAATGATGGGTGCCGCCGTCTGCCCCTGCCCCTGCATCTCCCCAGGAGCAGGAGGATAGTATAGATTTAGAACAGTGGTTTGCAGAGGGGCATAGTTCAGAAGAGAAAAGCTGGGAAATCCTGAAGAGCAGCTAGGAGAAGAAACACTGGGAAAGAGAGGGTTAACAGATTCACAGCCATTGTATAGCATCCCCCTTCACCACTCTCCACGTTCTAAGAGAGCTGAGAAAGTTGCCGAATAGAAAGCACAGCAACTACAAGCTCAGGTTACCAGATATAGGGGTGACATGTATTGAGGGGGCGGGGGGGTAGCCTTAACTGGAAGCACTGCCATTCTTAGAGGGAGACGTTTATTATCCCTCGCTGTGAATGAATGAATGAATGAATTTACTTTATTACATTCACAGACCAGCATAAGCAAAACATCTAAACAAATAACATAACAGTATCTCTTAGCGGATAGTTATAAAATAAATGGGAGAAAGAACCAAACGTAGATTAAAATTTATACATAAAATACTTGATTAAGCATAGGTAATGGATGAGTAAAAACTGATAAGAAAAATTAAAAGAGATCAGTTAAAAACAGCTGTATGGGGTGGGGCTTCAGAAGTGCAGATCTAACACTATGGGCGTTCAATTTAGGACTGATTTGTAACATAGACCATCCTTCAACAAATATCTATCATGGCAGTGCGGAATCTGGCGACTAAATACAGTGGATGCTCAGGTGGTGAACGTGATCCATGCGGGAAGCAGTTTGCAACCCGCAGCATTCACAACCCGAAGCACGGTGTGTGCGCACACATGGGTTGCAATTCAGCGCTTCTGCGCATGCGCAAAGTGGTATTTAGTGCTTCTGCGCATGCGCAAGCACCAAAACACAGAAGTAACAAGTTCGGGTACTTCCGGGTTTGGCACGGTGCACAACCCAAAATCACACAACCCGAAGAGTCTGTAACCCGAGGTATGACTGTATGACTTCTTCCCGTTTTTTATCTTGAGAGCACGGTGGACATTTTAGTTTCCATGCTCTCACATGATTCCAAGGCGCGGATTCCCTCCCCAAAAAAGAACTTTCTCAGGGGGGGGGGGATCGCACTGCAAAATCGCGTGAGATCATGACAACCAACACAGCTGCTGTTCTTTCACACACAAAAATGGGCTGTCCCAGTTTTTCTGAGACACTGGCAGAAAGTGCCATCTTCACATGGAGGATGCATAGAACTATATGCATGTTGAACACACATACACTGGGGGACCATGGCAGCAATAGAGGGCGGCCAAATCTTTTTGCAATTTGGAAAGGTTCCAAAAAATGCACTGGAATGAGGCAATGTCATGCAAACAAACAAATCTGAATCAATGCTCAAGAAACAGACATGCCTTTGGATTTCATGAAAGCATCTTAGGATGTGCCCATCTCCCTAGAGATCTGACACGGGAGCAGAGGACTTTCGCGGTCTGTCAGAGGGCTTAAGCTGCATCCTCCTCCTCATCTATGTGTTTCTGCAACCTGTGTGTTTGTAAAATAAATGCTAACATTACAAAGCACCGGTAAAACTTCCGGCGAACTCTTTCGAAAGAGAAGCAAACCAGGGTAAGCACTGTGCCTTTGGAGCTTACGGCCACTCAGAGAATTGGAGCGAGTGTAACAATCCAAAACAAGATGAGATAAAAGAAGATAAAATCCATATGCATGAAAATAAACAATCAAACAAATATAGAGGATGATAACAGAACTACCAGCCACAAAGTGGACCGGTAACAAAATAACAAAGAAATCAAGATTGGGTTTTGCCAAGTTTGCAGCTTGCTGGCTGGCAGTCGCAGCCTGCCAACCTCCTAGTTTTTCTCCCTCCTCCGTCTCAGAGATAAAGCCTGTGTAAAAACTGCTCACCCAGCAGCTCAGGAGTGCTGCTCTCTGATCGGAGCAGCACTCCTGAGCATTTGATGATAGTGCCTGGAATTAAGAACCATTGGAATTGTATGTGTCTCCTTTGTGCCAGTATATTTGCTCCGGCCTTGTTGTATTCTCTTAAGCTGATCTTGCAATGCTGTGCCAGTTCCCTGGATGCCAGAGAAAATAACATACACCAAGAAGATGAGGCTTCCAATGGACTCTCAAGCAGGGAAGTGTCAATGCATGGAGAAGATCATGATTAGGAGTTCAAATAGTCAGGAAGGAAGCAGAGCATTGTAAGTTACCTAGTTTGTGTCTGCATTCACTATAACTGCTTATCCAATATGGCGGAAAATGGCTACACAGCATCCTAGAAAACAGGACTTGAGTGGTTTGAGAATAACCCATAATGGAAGTCTTTCAGAGCTTTTCAGGATCTTGGTTGTTGCACTGATACACAATACATCTCTCTCTTGGAACCATGTGTTGTGTTCAACGTGAAGTTTCAGATTGAATGTAGTACAGTAGTTTAGAACAGGTATTTTATGAACAAGCAAGCCTCCATATCCATCCATCAGCTGAACTTAACCTTCTCTAACTGAACAAGGTAACCAACAGTCTTGCTCTTAAGATTCCATGCATCTTAAAGCAACATATATGATCCTGGGGTGTGCGCACAAAAGGAGATTGCAGAATAGAGAGAGATGCAGGACTGTCACATGAAAGATGGAGCAATCTTATTTTCTCGTGCTCCCGAGGGAAGGATCCAAACCAATGGCTTCAAGTTAAAAGAAAAGAGATTCCAACTAAACATCAGGAAGAACTTTCTGGTGGTAAGAGCTGCTTGACAGTGGAATGGACCCCCTAGGGAGATGAGGGACTCCCCTTCCTTTGAGGTTTTTATGCAGAGGTTGGATGGTCATCTGTAATGGATGCTTGAGTTGAGATTCCTGCATTGCAGGGGGTTGGACTAGATGACCCCGGGGTCCCTTCCAACCCTACAGTGCTATGATTCCATGGTGGAAATGTGACAATCTTTTATGGTGCTGCACATAGGAGCCAACTCCTAAGGGCTGTGGGGGCTTCGACCCCCCCCCCCCCACACACAATAAAATATTTGAGGGGGCCGGGCCCCACAAAGTTTATGGGCATTGCCCCTCAAATGGTGTGTGTGTACTGCATCATACGATTGATTATGTGTGGCGGGGCTTACCTAAATTTTGGTGCTGCAAAATTCTTTGTTGCTTTTGCTGCAAAAGACTAGCAAAGCTACCTTGGGGGATTTGAAAATACTTGGTAACCTCAATCAAAGCAGAGGTATTCCCCTCCCTAAATACTCCCCAACAAAGGTTGCTTAGCTGTGCTTTCGCAAGGCAATGCTTTGTTTACACAATATTATTGATTACTGATTACCACACACATTTCATTGTGACACATATGCCCTGGGAGCTAACAACTATTCTGAAATTATTAGAACTCCAATTTAATTAAAGGCCCATATCAATTATTGATCTTCAGCCCAAATGGCTTTTTCAACGTATTGAATTGTTGCCTGGAGTGTACATGGTTTCTAATGGACTTATTATTTCTTCTCTTAAGTAGATTACTTTTTGATTATTTCTTTATTTGCAAAAGTCTGACATGAGAAGATCGGTTTTATTTCTTTTGTACAGTTACTCAGGTATTTACCTAGTCCTCAGAACTATTATTTTGTTCTTCTGGCAAGGACCAAGGTCAGTATTCCTTCTGCCCTGCATCAAAGCAGTTTTTTGTGTTAGCTGGTAACATCATGGGACGCGGGTGGCGCTGTGGGTTAAACCACAGAGCCTAGGACTTGCCGATCAGAAGGTCGGCGGTTTGAATCCCCGCGACGGGGTGAGCTCCCGTTGCTCGGTCCCTGCTCCTGCCAACCTAGCAGTTCAAAAGCACGTCAAAGTGCAAGTAGATAAATAGGTACTGGTCCAGCGGGAAGGTAAACGGCGTTTCCGTGCGCTGCTTTGGTTCGCCAGAAGCGGCTTAGTCATGCTGGCCACATGACCCGGAAGCTGTACGCCGGCTCCCTCGGCCAATAAAGCGAGATGAGCGCCGCAACCCCAGAGTCGTCCACGACTGGACCTAATGGTCAGGGGTCCCTTTACCTTTAGTAACATCATGCTTATTCTGCCCTGCCCACCCCACCTTCCTGTTGTGACTTGAAAAACTCAAGACACATTTTCTTGTAGGAACACAGCACATATCATGCCTTCCAGCATTTCACATGCTTAGAACATCCCTATTCCTATACTAAGAAACATGATGAAGCCACATCCCTGCCACTGCTATAGGTTTTTGAAGGGGAAGGGCAGTAACTCAGTAGCAGAGCATCTGCCTTGACTGAAGAAGGTCCATGTTCAGTCCCCACAATCTCCAGTTAGAGGTGGATGTGCAATGGAACTTCCTGTCAGAGGCTGGGCAGAGGAGGAATGGTGGAGACCACCTCCCCAGCCTGAACCTTCCAGCGAGGAGGAAGAAGAAGACAGTTCAGATTTACAAAGGGGTTTGCGGGAGGTCACAGCTCAGAGGCAGATAAGGGGTAAAGTTGGGAGATAATGGGAGAGAAGAGGAGGAGGAGGAAGCAGGGCGACAGCTGGTGGACACAGTGTTGTCAGGTGTGCATGCAGGAGCCAGGCCCTGTGACCAATAGGACTCTGCAGAACTGGGGCCTTCCTAAGTTTGTTCTGAAGAGGCAAGGCGCAGCCGCACAGGTGAGGCTGATTGGTAACTCACAGCACCTGGTGGCCAGAGCTGGGAAGGGATATAAGGTCAGCATTTTCCCCTCAGCTCTTTGCCACAGCAACGTGTTCCCTGCCTTGCTGAGTTTGACTCCTTGACTCCTTGCTTCTTGAGCCTCAGGCCCCTGACTTCGTGACTCCTTGCTTCCTGACCCTCGGACCCTTGGCTTCTTGACTCCTGGCTCTCTGACCCTCGGGTTCTTGGCTTTCTGACTCCTGGCTTCTGGACTTCTGTTCCTGCTCCCACCCCGCCATCTTGCCCCTGGTCCCGAAATCCCCAGCCAGGACTTTGATAACCTGTGAACAGGACCGTGACAAGTGTCTTTAGAAAGCATTCCAGACCCACCCACCCCCCAGAACCCAGTGAGCCTTGAAAGTAGGAGAGGAAAGAGCTCAAAGACAGAGGGCATGCAGCAGCACCCGTAGAAGTGATGAATGAGGAAATGAGAGAGACAGTGGGGTGGAGATTTACTTAGGACAACGCCATTATCCAAGCCATGGATGGTTTGCTCATCTATAGGTAAGGTAAAAGGTAAAGGACCCCTGGAGGGTTAAGTTCAGTCAAAGCAGACTATGGGTTTGTGGCACTCATCCCGCCTTCAGGCCAAGAGAGCCAGCATTTGTCCACAGACAACTTTCCATGTCATGTGGCCAGCATGACTAAACTGCTTCTGGTGCAGTGGGACACCATGATGGAAACCAGAGCGCATGGAAACACTGTTTACCTTCCTGCCACAGTGGTACATATTTATCTACTTGCACTGGAATGCTTTCAAACTGCTAGGTTGGCAGAAGCTGGGACAGAACAAGGGGAGCTCAACCTGTTGCGCGGATTTGAACCACTGAGCTTCTGATCAGCAAGCCCAAGAGGCTCAGTGGTTTAGACCACAACGCCATCCACGTCCCTCATCTATAATATAAATAGTGATATAAGAATAGTGACCTGCTCTGTATGGGGTTATTGTGGGGAGTGAAATAATGCATGCACAGGGGTCAGAACCATCTTAATGGGGAGAAGAAGAAGAGGAAAAGAGGAAGAAGAGGAAGAAGAGGAAGAAGAGGAAGAAGAAGAGGAAGAAAGGTAATCAACATTCAGTTTAATTAGTGATATTTATCATACTAAAATCATAATAAGGTGACTCTTACATAAGAGGCTGCTTGATCTAGTAGCTGGCAAGTACAGCTGGGATTGATCTGGGGTTTCCCATGCAACACTCTTCATCATGTTTATATTTGTGAATACTCTGCAGATTCCAGAAGCATTTCAATATAATAATTCTATTTCCTCTCGGTGATACCATCTAAGCAAAACTTTACTCAACAGTTCCAGGCGGAAGAGAAAATTAGTCTCCACTTATCAAATGACTAACATTAAAACGATCTGGTACTGCTTCTCCAACTCCTTCCAAGTTCTCAGAGGGCTCCATATCTCCCTTGTGTAATTATTTTTAATCAAACAGGTGAATCATAATCAGGAACTGCGCTTGCATTTAGAAAAAGCTGAAACGACTGCCACATTGCCAAGTGGTAGCCTCAGGATCAAATACATTACTTTCACAAATCAGCTGTACATCAGTGAAGCTCTGTGTTCTCCCGGTTATGCGCAACATACTACATTTGCAATTAAACATATTAGCACAGAATTAACACACTCAATCCGAAATAATGATTCATGCCAATATAGCCCTTTAGGGATGGGCTGTGGCTCAGCAGTAGAAAATCTGCTTTGCATGAAGAAGGCTCCAAGTTCAGTCACTGGCGTCTTGGGGAAGGGCTGGGAGAGACATTGAGATTTAAATCCTGGAGATTGGCTGCCAGTAGACAGAGATGGACCAATAGTATAAGGCAGATTCCTATGTCCCAAGCGGTTCCCAAAATGAATGGTATAACTCCTGGGGAGGGGGAATTATGTAGGTGGGTGTGAAGAGTCAAGGGGGAAGCTGGAGGATGGTGGAGGTGCAAACGACTGTCAGGCTTTGAAAAGCTGGCATCTCTGGATCAAGTGCATCAATGTTATTGAATTAATTAAAGTACATAGTTTTTATTGGATTATGAACAATTGTGAAATTAATTAATCCAGCATGGATTCAATTCCTGGAATAGCCAGGCTAGCTTCCTGTTGAGGTAATGGTTCTCTAAGTAACAAAGGAAGTGGCTTTGTGCCGGAGTACTTATGGGTGAGTACCCCTACTTCACTGGAAGGACAGATCCTGAAGCTGAGACTCCAATACTTTGGCCACCTCATGAGAAGAGAAGACTCCCTGGAAAAGACCCTGATGTTGGGAAAGATGGAGGGCACAAGGAGAAGGGGACGACAGAGGACGAGATGGTTGGATAGTGTTCTTGAAGCTACCAGCATGAGTTTGACCAAACTGCAGGAGGCAGTGGAAGACAGGAGTGCCTGGCGTGCTCTGGTCCATGGGGTCACAAAGAGTCGGACACGACTAAATGACTAAACAACAACAACAACCCCTACTTCAACTGCCTGGTAGTTAGGAACCCCAGAATCTTGCAATGCTTAGAGACTGGAGGTAGCGTACAGCAATACAGTCTTTGCTGCTGATTTCGTGGTGGGTGCTGAGTCCACATTTAAGCATAAGGTTAACTCCTGATTGCAGCTCATGTTCCAGAGCATTACTGGAGTCATTTTCATGACACAAATCATCTCCATGGTGACTGAATAACTAGATTAGTATGCACTTTGCAATCAGCTCGCTCCTATTGTTCGTTCACATCTGCCTAACCCAATTTTAGGCTTTTTAATCATCCCTGCTTGTTAAATATTCTCTCTCCTGTGTTCAGCTCTTCCTCTCTGCCAACATTTTACTTCACTGCAAGCTACAGACCACACACCTGTACGGTGCTCTGAGACAAGCAGGCAGCCTTAGCATGTCAGGAGGGTCTGGAGTACAGAATGTACGGCATCTTCCATGGTGCCAGGTAGTTCTTCAATTGGACGTGCCTGTTGACAAAAACAACACACTTGGACACCAAATATTTGTGAAGCACCTGAGTGGATTATCTTGTCTAGTCATCATAATTCCTTGAGCTTCCCCTTATGTCTCAGCAGCAGCTTCTGCATTCAGTGCAAATGTCTCATCATTCAACTGAGGAGAAGTCTGGGTTTGGGAGCAGCCATAGGAAATTGCCTTTTACCTTATAACAAATCAGACCATGTGCCCATGAAACTTATTTCTTTAACACATGAGTAGGCAAATTAAGGGACGCGGGTGGCGCTGTGGGTTAAACCACAGAGCCTAGGACTTGCTGATCAGAAGGTCAGCAGTTCGAATCCCCGCAGTGGGGTGAGCTCCCGTTGCTCGGTCCCTGCTTCTGCCAACCTAGCAGTTCGAAAGCACATCACAGTGCAAGTAGATAAATAGGTACCGCTCTGGCGGGAAGGTAAACGGCGTTCCCGTGAGCTGCTCTGGTTTGCCAGAAGCAGCTTAGTCATGCTGGCCACATGACCCGGAAGCTGTATGCCAGCTCCCTTGGCCAATAAAGCGAGATGAGTGCCGCAACCCCAGAGTCGGTCACGACTGGACCTAATGGTCAGGGGTCCCCTTTACCCTTTACCTTAGGCAAACTAAGGCCCAGGGGGCTGGATCCGGTCCAATCGCCTTCTAAATCCGGCCTGTGGACAGTCCAGGAATCAGCTTGTTTTTACCTGAGTAGAATGTGTCCTTTTATTTAAAATGCATCTCTGGGTTATTTGTGGGGCATAGGAATTCATTCATCCCCCCCCCCCCCAAATATAGTTGTCATCCCCCAAGGTATGAGGGACAGTGGCCTGGCCCCCTGCTGAAAAAGTATGCTGACCCCTGCCTTAACAGGACCTATATACCTCTTAAACATCAATACCTCTAAGCGGTTTACATGAAAATTAGTTCTGATTTTGTCCTGTCAACACTGAGAGGCAGCATCTCTCCAGGGTTTTAGATAGGAAATTTTCCCTGCCCTCCCTGGAGACGCCAGGGATTGAACCTGGAACCTTTCGCTTGCCTCCTGCCTCTACCTCTCCTGCTCCACTGTCTCCCAGGACCAGAAGAGGAGTGAAGAGGGAGAAGCAGAAACAGGATGCACGAAGGTGGAGTCTTCGCCTGCTTGCCTACAGCTCGGTGGGGGTGGGATACATAAGCCAAGGCTGGAGCAACTGCCTCATGAGGTGCACACCTAGGAGCAGCTGAGAAATGCGGAACTGATGGACATCCCTTTTCTTAACTTATAAGTGTACTTTTGACAATAAAGAGCTGATTGCTCGCTCTGCACATTCCATGCCTGCCAGTGCTGTGACACCCAATTATTCTCCCAGGGTGAGCCCAGGGTGACTCTGAATAATAATAGTAATAGTAATAATAATAATTATTTATACCCCGCCCATCTGCCTGGGTTTCCCCAGCCACTCTGGGCGGCTTCCAACAGAACACCAATAACAATAATAAAAAAGCAACAACATCAAACATTAAACACTTCCCTAAACAGGACTGCCTTCAGATGTCTTCTAAAAGTCAGATAGTTGTTTATTTCCTTGACATCTGTAGGGAGGATGTTCCACAGGGCAGGCACCACCACCGAGAAGGCCCTCTGCCTGGTTCTTTGTAACCTCACTTCTCTCAGTGAGGGAACCACCAGAAGGCCCTTGGCGCTGGACCTCAGTGTCCGGCCTGGATGATGGGAGTGGAGACGCTCCTTCAGGTATACTGGGCCGAGGCCATTTAGGGCTTTAAAGGTCAGCACCAACACTTTGAATTGTGCTCGGAAACATGCTGGGAGCCAATGTAGGTCTTTCAGGGCCAGTGTTATATGGTCTCGGCAGCCGCTCCCAGTCACTAGTCTAGCTGCCACATTCTGGATTAGTTGTAGTTTCTGCGTCACCTTCAAAGATTTAACAATCTTCTTGGCTCTTCTAATTGTCTTTAGAAGTGATACTTCAAACTTATGGTAGTTTTGCTGTTTGAGTGGTGCTTGGACCAATAACTATTTAGGTTAGCTCATTGGCTATGTGAAATTGCTACGGCTGTTCATTCATATGTTTTTGTTGTATTTCTCCATATACCAATAATAAGGAGTTTTGCTCACTTGTGTGTCACAGATACACAACACATTTTGCCTTTAATAAAATCACACCCTTCTCTCTCTCTCTCTCACACACACACACACACACACACAGAGAGAGAGAGAGAGAGAGAGAGAGAGAGAGAGAGAAGCAGAGGGGGGGGAGAGACAGCAGCAGTTCCACTGTTCTTGGTTGTACCCATTATCTTCCCATTTTCATCCAGATTTTCCCCACAAAAAGGTGAAGGACAATCAGCTTAGCCAAGAGTAGGTGGAGATGAGCAATTTGTTCTGGAACAGAATTTTGACATTTTACCCTATTTTTTCTTTTTTCTTTTTTGCTTCAAGGCAGTAAATAAGGCAAAGAAAAAGACCTTTTCATGCAAATGTTTTGCAGTGCTAGAGGCTATGTACATTGGATCATGTCCGCAGCTGGTTTCACTTAGAAACAAGCAAAGTGGCTGAAGCTGAACCAAGAGCCTCTCTGAACCTTTGCCCACACAAAAACAAAACACAGCACAACAGAGGGACCTTTAGGGAGGTCCGCTTAATTTCTGTCCATTATCTTCTTCCCACTCTACATATTTAAACGTCTGGCATGGGCTAAAAGAAAGCATGCCAATGCAATGAAAACTCCCATGACACATTTCTTGCTTAGCTTTGCAGATTGGCAACCCAAATCTCTTCTTTCCTTTGGTCAGCTGTTCTAAGAGAAGGCTTGAAAGCTCTGGTACCCCGGCCGTGAAACCACAGGTCTTGTTCCACTGTGCTAGAGTTATCTCCATAGACAAATGGCCCTGAAATAGCAGGGCCCCCAAGTGGGGAGAGTTGTCTGTTTTATGGATGTATCGATGAAACTGCCTTATATCGAACAGGACCATTTCCTCATATGGGTCTCTTCCCATTGTACAGCTGCCTGCAGTCAAATTTCTCTACCCACAATCCCACACAGGCATATCTCCATTCAGGAAAAACAGAAACATTATCCTAACTCAAGGGCACATTCCAGCAAAGCAAAAGTGCTTTTCTCTTTTAAAGCCATCCAAGTTGGTGGCCATCACTGACTCCTCACTCCATGGTTTCACTATCCCTAAGGTGTGTTTTTTAAAAAGCAGAGACATCACCTTGCCAACAAAGGTCCGTATAGTTAAAGCTATGGTTTTCCCAGTAGTGATGTATGGAAGTGAGAGCTGGACCATAAAGAAGGCTGATAGCCGAAGAATTGATGCTTTTGAATTATGGTGCTGGAGGAGACTCTTGAGAGTCCCATGGACTGCAAGAAGATCAAACCCATCCATTCTGAAGGAAATCAGCCCTGAGTGCTCACTGGAAGGACAGATCCTGAAGCTGAGACTCCAATACTTTGGCCACCTCGTGAGAAGAGAAGACTCCCTGGAAAAGACCCTGATGTTGGGAAAGATTGAGGGCACAAGAAGAAGGGGACGACAGAGGACAAGAAGGTTGGACAGTGTTCTTGAAGCTACCAGCATGAATTTGACCAAACTGCGGGAGGCAGTCGAAGACAGGAGTGCTCTGGTCCATGGGGTCACGAAGAGTCGGACACAACTAAACAACTAAACAACAACAACAAGGTGTGTTTGAATTTGTTCTGAATGAAGTACTTTGGACACCATCCTCTCCACACATCTTACAGTGGTGTGTGTGGCCTGGGGAGGGGTGTGTGGCTTGTGCCTGTTTTTATGCTGCCCTCCATCAAATGAAATCAGAGCCATTTACGTAAATGAATAAAAGGCCTTCTTTTAAAAACAAAGAACAAAAAACCAAGCCACCCTTGATTGATGAATTTTCAGAACTGGTCGGTCACGCCTTTGTTATTTATCTTAAAAGAGAGTCGGAGATAAAGTATATTTTCTTGTTTTCTAGCAGTTTCTTCTCCAGCTTCTGTGACAGCTAGTTTAATGAGAGAACCCAACTGCTCTGTTTCCTGCATGTCGATGCCAGGTCATCTTAGGTTTTAAGCAGCAAACACTGTCTATGAATCACACTCAGGGTAGCAGCGGAGAGAACAATTTATCCTAGAATGTCCCCTACAACCCAGCCCAATCACCTGGCCTGAACCACGTTTTAATCCCCTAGCAGGTGAAATAAGGTAAATCGGAGACTGAACTTTTAGTCCCTGCTGCAGGTTCAGGAAAGGGCAGTGGTTAAATTTCCTCTCTCCTCTCTAAGACACTGTTGGAATCCAGCTCCCACCAGCCCCAGCCAGCATGACCAATAGTCACAGCTTCGGATGAAAGAATCTATCAGTTTGGGGGTCTCTCCATTTTTCGTTTTTCCAATCTTAAATTCAGTTCTCCACATGTTGCAGCAATCTGCGATTATTTTTATTTTTTAATTCTCGTGAATATTCATATGCATTTTTGTGTTAATTTCTCCCAGCAAACACAATTTTGTATGCAGTCTTGAATAATGTACACATTTTTGCAAGCAGTTTTCCTCAATGTAATGCGTTTTATGTATTGTTTTCACTAATATCTTCATGTTGGGCACAATATATGCATTTTTTGCAAACACTGTTTGCATTGTGAAGTTTGGATAAGTGTGAACTTGTGTGTTTGAACACTGCTTTCATTAAGAAAAGGTCAGAGAAAAGGTCCATTCTAATCCAGCATGCTGCCTCCGACAGTGGACAGCCAAATAACTAAGATATTCACCAGCAAGTCCTGATGCAGATAATTATTCCCTATTCCTCGTCCTCACCATCTGGCAATCAGAGCTAGATTATGTCTAAATATCAATACTGTGTTTATTTTTATTCTTTTAGCTTTTATAACTAGTAACCATCACTGGATCATCATTTTAAAATGATGGCCTACTTTAAGTATAATTTTGGGTGAGTTCCATGTGACCATATAAACTGGTTCACTACAGGACTCTGATGATGCTATTGCTAAACATGCTGTGGCCTGATTTAATATGTTACCAAATGCAGGAATTGGGGCCGGCCCACACATGAGGCAAGGTGAAGCAACTGTCTCGGGTGGCAAGATCCATTAGAATAGCAGATCCGGCCACCAAGGAATGCATCGCCCACTTGCTGCAACAGTATTGGCAGCGATGACTACACTACAGCATGCCAAGCATCATCTTTAAACTGAGCTTCACAATTTGATAATTGCCACAAATTTTCTGTTGCAGGCAGAAAGACTTCATTTTCTGCTCATTTTGAACATCCACGCCAACTGGATGGATTCTCCAAGCTGTGGATTGCAATGCTAAACATGTTTACTGTAATGTAACAGATGCGGGTGGTGCTGTGGGTTAAACCACAGAGCCTAGGGCTGGCCAATCAGAAGGTCGGCGGTTTGAATCCCCACGACGGGGTGAGCTCCCGTTGCTCGGTCCCTGCTCCTGCCAACCTAGCAGTTCGAAAGCACATCACAGTGCAAGTAGATAAATAGGTACCACTCCGGCGGGAAGGTAAACGGAATTTCCGTGCACTGCTCTGGTTCGCCAGAAGCGGCTTAGTCATGCTGGCCACATGACCCAGAAGCTGTATGCCGGCTCCCTCGGCCAATAAAGCGAGATGAGTGCTGCAACCCCAGAGTCGGCCACGACTGGACCTAATGTTCAGGGGTCCCTTTACCTTTACCTTTAACAGACCCTCCAAGGGTCCCTATTTTCTAGGGACGTCCCTGATTTAGAGAAGCCATCCCGGTTTTCTGATTTTATCCTGGAATGTCCCACTTTTCCTTAGGATGTCCCTGTTTTCATTGGAGAAATGTTGGAGGGTATGTAGTTATCCAACCCTGGAGCTGTCTGAAGGCAATCCTCCATAGGCAAGGTTTTTTTATGTTTAATAATTTATTATGTTTTTATATATGTTGGAAGCTGCCCAGAGTGGCTAGGGCAACCCAATAAGATGTGTGGGATATAAATAGTAAAATTATCATGATGGAATGGGACGTCCTTATTTTGATCGGAGAAATGTTGGAGGGCATGAAGTAAGTCCCACTGAACTCAGTGCAGCTTACTCCCTGTTCATCTCCCTGAACAGCTTACTCCCTGTTCATCTTTGCAGAAAGATTAGCTTCTGTTTATTCTTGCCACTCCGTTTATAAATTATTGAAGTCTTCAGTCCTCTGTCAATTTTCTTTTTTTCCTCTTTCCCTACCCCCCCCCCAAATAAATTAAATCCCTATGTCTTGAGCTGTAACTAGACTTGGGGATGATTAAAGTTCATTTTTTTTAAAAAAACAGCCTTTTTTTAAAAAAAAACTTGTTCTAGCATGAGTTGCATCATGGATTTGCATTTTCCTCTGTCGAAACGCTAGTTTGGAGCGACATCTCTTCGCTCACACCTTTCAAGAGAAGGAAAACTTTCTTGTGTGATTTCTGCTTGGAGTGCATATGCCACAGGGCACCATTCCAACCCCTCTCCCCCCACCCAATGGCTAAATGGTTAAAAGACGGAGATTCTCTGCCTTATAACACACACACACACACACACAGAGAGAGAGAGAGAGAGAGAGAGAGAGAGAGAGAGAGAGAGAGAGAGAGAGAGAGAGAGAGAGAACCATGTGAACTGAGAACCCAGTTCATTCATGCATTCCTTCCCAGCATCATTCCATGGCTGGGAGCCAGATACCATTTGACGTCATGGATCTAACCAAGAACTTAATGTACTGGCTATGGGACAAGAGTTTACTACGAAGTGGTGGAGGGGGCAGGGCAGGCCGACATAGCAGCAAGTTGAAACATACAGTAGACATTAATCGAGAGGGGGCAAACCGAAAATGATGCAAATATAGTATGTACCATAATTCCCCCCCCCCCCAATTTTTGCTTCTTCTTTTTTTTTTGCCCCCTTACCAGATGGGCAGGGTACAAATAATAAATTATTACTATTATTGTTATTAACACTTAGGAAATTCATACATGCTCAGAAACCATTATGCTTTTGATTAAGTAGTATAGCTGGAACGGCAGGACGAACAGACAAAAGAATAGCAGCGCTGACTTAAATAGCTTTTGCTGGTCCTCTTTCCTCCCCTCCCCTCCGGTACTCATTATGTTTACCAAGCTGTTAAAAGAAAGCTCTTTTCGATAAATAAATACAAAACGTCGAAAGCAAATATGCCAAGAGGGTTGCTTGCTTTGAGTAGCGTAGTAAATGCTCCTTCTTGGAGTTAAATATTAAACGCTTCTTGTATAAAAATTCACTTGGAAATCTAGTACAGGAGGTGAATGAGAAAAGGGAGGCCCTGCAACAGAATGCTGCAGTGCAGGAGTCCAGTCATTCCATTTCAGCCCCAGCTCCAGTTTTCCACCATCTCCCTCCAACAGTTAGTTAGCAGTCCATGCTCTGAGCATGCCCAGTCCCAGCAGTGAGCGTGGTGGGGCAGAGTCATGGAGTCACTTCCAGACTCCAGTGTTATTGTTATTTTACATGGAGAAGGCTGGGGCAAAGCAGCAGGAAGGTTGAGCTTGTACAATTGCACCAGTAGATCCACTGTCTCCCATATGGTTGAATCCTGACCATCACCTTTAAACAGGACTTGGTCCAGACTGCCCTTCAAACAGAAAACTCCTTCAAACAGAGGGCTGTCTTCTTACAACCTTCTACATAGTGAACTGGTCTCCATCAAACATGTCCTTTTGGGCAGTCTGCAGCAGCTACCTAAAATCAGGAAGCACCAGAGATCTGGGGGCACACACACACACGCATAAAAGCATTGTCTATCTCCCCAGTCAACCAGCACCGTCCCAAACTACTTGGGATTAGGGTTAGGGCAGGTGACATCCTTTATGAAACAGGAGTATTGTACATTAAAATAGCCATTAGAAAAACCATGTTGTTGTTGTTGTTGTTGTTGTTCGTCTGTCTCGGGAGACAATGTGTGCCTCCAGGCGTGAACTCAAACCGCTGTGCTAACAGCACTGAAGTGACCTTTGTGTGGTGCAAGCCTCAGCAGTGTGTGTGGAGGTCCTGGGCGGCCCAGACAACAAGACCTCCCTTTCACACTCGCTGAGGTGATCCAAAGGAAAGCAGAGCAATACATTTGGCACCAGCTTGACTGCAGGAATTGCTGGAAGGAGGCTTATGAAACACCATCCAGCTATCTTAGGGACTCCACTCTGGATTTGTGTAGGGTTTCCTCCTTGGACTTTTCTTCTCCTGAAGATGTCCCACAAGGCAGTGGAGGTTTAGGATCTTCTCCTAGAGGGGCTACCATCCTAGGTTGATGTGCCCCATCAGCCCTTCACTTCCATCCACAGCACATGCAGAGACCTCCTTATTGACTGTTGGACCCATTATTGGTCTTGTCTGCTCAATCTGTCAAAGCCTGTCTTCAAATGTAGGGAAATGTCCCTAACTCACCAAGGCTTTGAGACTCATCAGCTACCCTACTGGTTTAGTTGGCCAGTCAAAGCCATTCCCAGGGTGTGGCCGCTGGTCACATGCTGACATCTAGGAGCCACAAGTGAGAGCTGAGTGCAGGATGGGACCAAAGGTGGACAAGCTATCCCAGAAGGAGCCCAATGTGTCCCCCACCAGAGGGACTACTCTCTCCCAGGTGGGAACCATTTTGCACACATTCAATTGGGGCACAACTGCCCAGGTGTGCGCCATTTTTGGCCCTAGAAGGGGGCAGAATGGGGTGGTGTGGGCTTATGCACACTCCACTGACACGGGTGATGACCCAGAATGCAACCCCTGCACAAATGGGGAGTTGTATGTACTGCAAACAACCTTTCTCCAGTCACACCCTTCTTGTTGCCAGCTGTCTTAAAATGCTTACATAGATAGAGAAATCTGCCTCGCTGTGGGAAGATCTTCAGGCTTTAAGGAAGTTCAAGAGGGAGAGAACTGTGGAGCTGAGAACAGCCACCAGTAAAGAAAACATGTCTTGCAAAAAAGTATGAAGTGCCCTTTTCAGTGTCAACTCTCTATTTTTCAGTCCTAGATACTAAAATCTGCATACATGCCTGATGTGAAGTTTGATTTGGCTTTATCTTCATTTGCATCTTTCAACCTCACCCAGATTTCCAAGAATTGTTTTTGATCCTTTGTTTTAGAGGGTTGAGCAGCATATAGATTTAAATCACTAGGTCAGTGCTGATTTGAGCTTACCCAATCAAGGTTAATGGATTACTTTCACTCATGTTGTATTGCAGGTTCATACAGTGAATGGGTGGTGAGGGGACCAGACTACATCTGCATCCAGATGTGGTATTATTATTAGTAATAGTGCTTTCATTCATTACACACACACAGCCAGGGCAGGTTACAACAACTTAAAATACAATGTTAAAAACAATGAAAAGCAACTTACAATTGCAATTGGTCTTTAAAATCTGCATCTCAGGTGTCAAAGGCCTGGGTAAAGAGAGGTGCATCTTCAACATTCACTGAAAAATGTATAATAAAGATGCTAGACACACATCTATGGGGGTTGGGATTCCACAACTTAGTGGATGTCACAGAGAATTCCCTCTAGTCTATTGGGCCGCCCCCGCCCCCCCCCCAACTTTCTGTGGGCAGCAGAACTACCAGGAAGGCTCCCTCTGCTTATCTTAACTCCCAAGAGGGCCTGTATCTTTCAGACATTTGGGGCCTAAATCTCTAACATGAATACCAACCACGAGAACTACTGAGCAGCTGACAGCGACGACAACAACTCCTGCAAATATGTGGCCTTGAAGTCAAAAAGACAGCAGTTGCCACCTCTGCTGTTATGTTTGTGAACTTCAAACTGGGAACAAACTAGCAACCGATGCATCTGTTTTAAAACAGGGATAATATGAGATCTAAATGGAACCCAAGCCAGTAAACTGGGTGCTGCCTTTTGGACCAATGGAAGTTTCCAGGTCTCCTTCAAGGGTGCCCCTGTGTAGAGCGCATTGCAATAATCCAGTCAGGAAGTTAGCAGAGCATGGAATACTATGGCCAAGTCATTTCTGGCCAAAAGGGGTCATAGCCAGCAAACCAGCCAGAGCTGGAAAAGGGCATTCCTAGCCACCAAGAGCACTTGAGCCTTGCATCCATGGGCTGTGGGCCAGCTCAGGCCAGAATAGGCCATCTCCCCATCTCCTATACTTGAGAACACAGGACATGTTAACATCTCTTATCTTTTCAGGATTCCAGGCTATCACCGCCTCCAAGAAACTGATTTACTATAATATCTCCACCACCTCTTCCAATTCAGATGGAACAGAGAGATAGAGCTGGGTGTCGTCCACTTCATGTTGCCTGATGACAGCTTCCAGCAGTTTCATATAGATGTTAAAGAGCATAGGAAATGAGATGGAATCTTGTAGAGCACTGCAGGACAGTGCCAAACAATTGCCTTCCATATCTACTTTCTGGAAACAGCTCTGGAGGCATTGTGTGAACAGGCCCTGATACTGTCTTTTCCCCCACTACCACCCCATCCTCCCTTCTTCCTTCCTACAGGGCAGGTGGTGTCCATTACAGAACCTACCACCCGTTCTCTTTCCCCGGTCATCAATAACCAACCTGCCTTGAAATATAATGGCAGCCATAACAGCAACAGAAGCAGCAATTAATACTCTGCATTGCATTCCGAGTGTTTGCCGCAGATGCTGCAAATGAGAAAAACGATAGAACAGACTCACTGTTGTCGTCGTTATGAGTTATTATGTTCGGCGGCAGTTCAGCACTCAGCAGAATTCATAGCCATTTCGCTTTTGTAATGTGTTGCTATCCAGTAGCAGTTACATTCGTAAGGTGAATGCCAAGTGTTACTCACCCATCCCAAGCATAATCTGTAACCAAGAGTTTTCCCCACGCTGGCTTGGTCAATTCCATGGAATGGAAGGTGGCAGGATCCCCAAGAACATGCTCTACTGAGAGCTGGCTTCAGGCACCAGGCCCATTGGCCAACCAACTCAGCATTACAAAGATGTCTGCAAATGATGCATGAAGGCTGGTGGTGTTAACCTCGTTCTGTGGGAATCCATTGCAGGCAACCTGGAGACAATTGCAGATAATCCATTGCAGACTGCCTGGAGACAGACAGACAGGTTGTGCATCCATAGCCGTGACCAGAGGAGGAATGACTGCTGAGAGGAACGCAGAGAGAAGAAAGGCCATGGTGCATCTTCACCAGCAATACCACACACCTCCAACAAGGGCCGGATTTAGGTTTGATGAGGCCCTAAGCTACTGAAGGTAATGGGGCCCTTTATATGTCCAGCTGTCCTTTGTCAACAACAAATTGTCACTGTTTTGTGTATTGAATATACAGTGGTACCGGGGGTTACATACGCTTCAGGTTACAGACGCTTCAGGCTACAGACTCTGCTAACCCAGAAAGAGTACCTCGGGTTAAGAACTTTGCTTCAGGATGAGAACAGAAATCGTGCTCCGGCGGCATGGCGGCAGCAGGAGGCCCCATTAGCTAAAGTGGTGCTTCAGGTTAAGAACAGTTTGAGGTTAGGAACGGACCTCTGCCACGCATTAAGTACTTCACCCGAGGTACCACTGTATGCTCATATGCAGGGCCATCTTAACCATAGGCACCAGGGGTGTGGGGCACCTGGGCGCCAGGCTCTCAGGGGCGGCAGGCCGAAAGTCTGAGGCCTGAGAGTTGGAGTCCGGGGAAGCCCGCACATCAGTCGGAGCGCCACAGCAGGCTCTTCTGCTACGGGCGGCTCTGCCCCACAAGTTCGGGAGCAAGTGAGCCAGCGAGGCGCTGAGGCGGCCAGCCAGCTCCACCCTCCTGTGTGCCTGGGATTGGCGTAGGGCCGTAGAGAGGCTTACACCACGAGGCACCTGGCTTCACTCAGTCACCAATGCCTACGCCTCAGGCTGGTTTGTTGCACTGAGCTCCTGTTTTATTTTCCTGAGCAGAGATGAGCGTGGTGTCAGTTCCCTAAAAAAAAGGCCGACAACTCTGGGCAACCTGGGGGGGGGGGCGCCGGGCAGTGCTGCATATGCTTAAGACGGCCCTGCTCATACTCTTAGTCTATACTGCCTGATCATCAGTCTACAAGCACTCTTTAATATTAGATAACAGGTACAACAGCTTGACGTACATTCAAGTGTGCTGCACTGCAGTCAGTCTGCAGCTGCATGCTACATATTGCCATGCAACCATGCAGAATGTAGGCCCCCCTATATACGGCAATGAGCAAACCAGTGATATTTTAGGGAGCAGGCTAGCAAGCAGGGCCCATTACTTACATCATGGGAGCCTAGGCAACACAAAACACTGTTGTTGTATGTAGGTTTTATTTTAGAGCCAGTGTGGTGTAGTGGTTAAGAGCGGTGGACTCATAATCTGGGGAACCGGGTTCGTGTCTCCGCTCCTCCACATGCAGCTGCTGGGTGACCTTGGGCCAGTCACACTTCTCTGAAGTCTCTCAGCCCCACTCACCTCACAGAGTGTTTGTTGTGGGGGAGGAAGGGAAAGGAGAATGTTAGCTGTTTTGAGACTCCTTCAGGTAGTGATAAAGCGGGATATCAAATCCAAACTCTTCTTCTTCTTCTTCTTTGTTTTTTATCTTATATTTTGGAAATGTACATCCAGTTTTTTTCCTTTAATTTTTTTGGGGGGAGGCCAAGAGAGTGGGGCCCTAAGCTATAGCTTGTTTAGTTGTTGTTGTTTAGTCGTTTAGTCATGTCCGACTCTTTGTGACCCCATGGACCAGAGCATGCCAGGCACTCCTGTCTTCCACTGCCTCCCGCAGTTTGGTCAAACTCATGCTGGTAACCTCGAAAACACTGTCCAACCATCTCGTCCTCTGTCACCCCCTTCTCCTTGTGCCCTCCATCTTTCCCAGCATCAGTGTCTTCTCCAGGGAGTCTTCTCTTCTCATGAGGTGGCCAAAGTACTGGAGCCTCAGCTTCACGATCTGTCCTTCCAGTGAGCACTCAGGGCTGATTTCCTTCAGAATGGATAGGTTTGATCTTCTTGCAGTCCATGGGACTCTCAAGAGTCTTCTCCAGCACCATAATTCAAAAGCATAAATTCTTCGGTGATCAGCCTTCTTGATGGTCCAGCTCTCACTTCCATACATCACTACTGGGAAAACCATGACTTTAACTATACGGACCTTTGTTGGCAAGGTGATGTCTCTGCTTTTTAAAATGCTGTCTAGGTTTGCCATCACCTTTCTCCCAAGGAGCAGGCGTCTTTTAATTTCGTGGCTGCTGTCACCATCTGCAGTGATCATAGAGCCCAAAAAAGTAAAATCTCTCACTGCCTCCATTTCTTCCCCTTCTATTTGCCAGGAGGTGATGGGACCAGTGGCCATGATCTTCATTTTTTTGATGTTGAGCTTCAGACCATATTTTGCACTCTCCTCTTTCACCCTCATTAAAAGGTTCTTTAATTCCTCTTGTTTAGATATATACATATATCTTGTTTAGATATATACATAAATCCGGTGCTGCCTCCAACTGCCCCAGCTGCAACGCAACATGTCTCTTCCGTATCCAGTCTCTACAGCCACAGCAGGCGCTGTAACTCTCCAACAGTTTGACTTCGCTCTCAAAGGCACACTTTTCCATTGTCTCCTGCGACAGATGGGTGCCAACCAACACCTCAGTAAACTTGTGTGATTCCACTGGGGACAATACAACTATATCACATTGACTAACAGGTCACAAGTGTGTATCACTAAGAACGTATTTATGAACACAAACAGGTTAACACATAGCCACCAGATCATGTGAACTGAAGAACTTCCAGAGAGAAAGGAAAAATTGCTCCATAGGTACCTGGAGCGATGAGATTGCATGCCACAGCCCAGGTTACAGATTAATGCCTTTAGATGCCCATCACTACCGTGATGTCTAAAGCACGTACTCTGTCGTAATCTCATTCATGAGTGAAAGTTGCGTATGTTATTGGAAACAGTCTAGGAAGAGCCACAAGGTGGCAGTAATTGTCCTGTAAAGGGAAATGCATGAAGCATACCTAGGAAATGTCAGGGTGGGGTTTTCTACCTTGGCCAGGTGCGCTGAACATACTCTCACGTTCAGAATTAAAGGAGCAGAGACTGAAATACATTCATAATGCCATTTGGACAAACTGTTATCTCACCTGAGCAAAGGCTACTTGTGTAAATAAGGGCCCACACGCTAACTAGGTACAGAGGATTATTGGTTTTGTTTTTTTACTATGTTATGCATTTTTGTGTTTTCATATTGTCAACTGCCCTGTGATCCTAGGATGAAGGTAGGTATAAAAATTTAATAAATAAATAAAAATAATTTTAACCATCCTGTACCCCTGCTCGTGTCTGGCACAGCACTCCCATAGGAATTAACCATGTCAGAATTTTGTCAGGGATTTTGTTTGGATCACATGACATTTTCAGCAATCCAAGCAGATCAATATGACTAAACTTTCTTCTGCTCTTTCTTTCTTTCTTTCTTACCCCTTCCATGCTCTCTTTCCTCCTTTCCCTCTTTCTGATCTTGTAATTTATCCCCACCTGCACAGATGCCGTCCATTTAAAGTACATGTTAAAAGAATTCTGGGAACTGGGAACTTGTTCAGGGTACTGAGAATGGCAGCTCAGTTCCCATGGTTCTTGGGAAGAGCAAGAGCAGGGGAAAGAAGTCTCAAATGTATGGCATGCACACAGACCCACACTCCTATAATACCTTTATACTACAGCCAGCTCTGATTTCATTACACAAGTCCTAGTTTGTTTGTTTTTTAAGTGTCGGGGATCCATTTTGGGGGATACCTTAAAAGAAATATTTCAAAGAGAGTTTTTCAAACCTTCAGATTTTGGCTGCCACTCCAGAGTCTCTAGAAGTTAAATATCTGTATTAGGGATGGGTCTCCTGCACACCCATAATACACTTGCCTGCTTTCCTCTTCCCTTTTCCTGTGTGTATCTTTTGTTGTTGTTTTCGATTGTAAGTCTGCAGGTAGGGATGGTCGTGTTTTGATTGCATGTACGCTGCTCTGGGAGCCTTTTTGGCTGAGGAGCAGAGAATCATAGAATTGTTGCAGTCGGAATGGACCCTGAGGATCATCCATATGCAGGGCTGGCCTTGAAGCTGACCCAGAAACTCCAGCGGGTGCAGAATGCCGTGGTGAGGCTCCTTAAGGGGTCATTGCCATGGCATCACCTTCATCCAGTGCTTTACCAACTGCACTGGCTCCCGGTGGAGTACAGGGTCAGGTTTAAGGTGCTGGTTTTGACCTTTAAAGCCTTATGCTGCCTAGGGCCCATGTACCTACGGAACCGCCTCTCCTAGTAAGCCCCGCAGAGGACCTTAAGGTCCACAAATAACAACACTTTGGAGGTCCCGAGCCTCAAGGAGGTTAGATTGGTTTCAATTAGGGCCAGGGCCTTTTCAGCACTGGCCCCGACATGGTGGAACGCTCTGTCACAAGAGACTAGGGCCCTGCGGGACTTGACATCTTTCCGCAGAGTCTGCAAGACAGAACTGTTCTGCCTGGCCTTTGGTTTGGGCTCGGTCTGACCCTTATGTTTCCCTCCCCTTATGGTCTTGATTTATCAGCTATTTTAAAATGAGGCTGCATTTTAAATTGCATTTTAACCTGTATTTTAAATTGGTGTTTTTTTTTCCTCCCTCTCTTTTCCCCCTATTATGTTTTTACTGTGATTTTATTATATTGGTGTTAGCCACCCTGAGCCCGGCTCTTGCCGGGGAGGGCGGGGAATAAATAAAATTTATTATTTTTATTATTATTAATAATAATAATAATTATAAGTCCAAGTGAATAAGCAGCTGTCCCACACGAGGATTGAACCTGCAGCCTTAGTGTTATCAGCACCGTGCTCTAAGCGATTGAGCTGTCCAGGCTGACACAAATGCTCTAAGTAAAGGAGATAAACGGCACTGCCGTCCCTGAAAGATAAATGAATCCCTAGGTGGCCAATAGCCTCTCCACCCAAGATGGAGAGAGGTGCTGAATTCAATGGCAAAGAAGCCTGTGGTGTGAAACGAGAACGCTTTGTGAGGTAAAAACCCCTTGGAAACCTCAGTCTCCTGTTTGTGTGATATCACAGATGACACGGTCTGAACTTTGCACAGATCGTGCGTCCAAGTCTGGCCTTGTGAGGGAGTTAAGGGACGCAAGCAGATAAGGCCATATCTTTCGTTAGACGGACTTCTGTGCGTGTTAGGACACAGAGACTGCAGGCTTTCAAATTGCGGAGAGCTCATCGATTAGGCACGTCAAACACCATACAGCATGCCACAACAACCATCTCTGGGGAAAAACATGTCTGAAACTGTTTTTTAAATGGGTGTGTGTGGGCACCACAACCAAGAGGTAAGCGCTGTTATTAACTGGAAAATGACGTCCTGCCTCAACCTGTCCAATCACCTTTGGTGACATAACAACAAAAGAGCCCAGGATCTTGATCATTATGAGTGAGAGGGTGATGTGGTTTCTGCTGCAGATCCCAGCGAGGGCTTAGGATGGGCATATCCATCCATTTTATTTTTTTGCAGTTTCCAAACTTTTCCAGACTACACATTTCCATATCAGTGTACACACACACACACACACACACACACACACACACACACGATAATTCACTGGCAAAGTTAGTGCAAATTTCTCCTTATAAACATATTTTTAATGCAATTTTTAATGCCCAATCTACATACTGGATGTTTGTGTGTTATTTTCACCATTGGACGCATCTCTATGCATGCTTTCTATGCATATATGTGTGTTTTTGTACATATTACTCAGCTGAAGAACCACATTGCACAATTCAGATAAGTGCGAATTTCAAAGGTTGTCTGGATTTCGGTTTAGAATCATTGACTTGTAGAATTGTAGAGTTGGAAAGGACCCTGAGAATCATCTAATCCAACCCTTTCAATGCAGGAATATGCAGCCTTGACATTATCAGCACCATGCTGTAACTATGGTTTGTTTGTTCACTTGTTTTGGAAAGTGTGAATTAAACAGGATCACCTGTAAATGCAAGATAAATGGATTTTCTCCCCCATCCCCACCCACACCATCAAGTGTTTGGAGCTAAGCTGAGGTTGCCCTGAGCAAGGTACACAGGATGCAGCAGGTGAAAAATGGGAGCAGCCAGGAAAACAATTCGTAAAATTAATTGTTTATTACATTATTTTCCAGCCTTTCATCCAAAGAACTCGGGGCTATGTATATGGCCCTCTCCAACCCCATTTAGCCTTCACAACCAAGCTTGCAAGGTAGGTTGGGCTAAGAGATGGTGATTGGCCCCAGTTCACCCAGTGAGTGCCATGGCAGAGTGAGGATTCGAACTCTGCTCTCCCCTGGCCATAGCTCATCACGCTAACCAAGTACACCACCCTGTCTCTCTTCAAGATGAAGCAGTTGACAAAATCCACCCTACCCACTTCCTCTCCACCACCAAATAGAGTGTGTGTGTGTGTGTGTTGACTGGGTGAAAAGGTGATGCAACTCCTTGCATTCATGCCCAGATATACAGACCCTGCCCTCTCCACAGGTTGCACTGATGGATAGGCTAATGTGGAGCCAATGAGGCAACATCTGATTTGCAACTCTCTTTCTGACATATGAAACTGATGATATCAGCCGCTGGAGGGCTCACCTCCCTGGACCCCGAAGCATTTTTGCCATTTGGCCTGAAGTTCCCTCACTTCTAATGTCACCACACCACACGTTTCATCATCAGCCAATGGCTCTGTTGCTGCTTGCAAGCCTAGGTGGAGCAAAAGGACATAGTCCTCCTACCAGCTCATACCCAACCTCTCGCTAGTAGCATGTACTCCTACCACCCACAATCCTCCATGCCCTTCCTCTGAAATTCATTGTTTGGCTTTCAAGGCCCTGGGCAGAATTTGGGTTGACTTCTTCTTTCACAGTGACCTCAGTCACTACGGTAAAACAACAACAACACAAAAGTGACTAGTAACAATTGCCGCAGTCTTCAGACCATCTCACCAATGCTGCTCTTCCCTCTATTACAGGCATCCCCAACCTTCAGCCCTCCAGATGTTTTGGACTACAATTCCCATCATCCCTGACCACTGGTCCTGTTAGCTAGGGATCATGGGAGTTGTAGGCCAAAAAATCTGGAGGGCCACAGGTCGGGGATGCCTGGTCTATTATATGTTGCAGGAAGTGTACAATAAAGCAGGGTTTCCCAAACTTGGGTCTCAGGCTGTCGGCAGGACGAGCAGGGCCCTCCCTGCTGATCTCAGGGCCCAAGTCAACCTATAGAGGCAGAAGGACTCCATCACAACAAAATGGAAAGAGATGGAAGTCAAAGAAAGGGAAGCACAAAGCACCTCCATCGATAAGATTTCATAGTCCGTTGGTGGAATGGAACCAACATCTGGACCAATGGATGCATAAAGGTAAAGGGACCCCTGACAATTGTATCCAGTCGCGGACAACTCTGGGGTTGCGGCGCTCATCTCACTTTATTGGCCAAGGGAGCCGGCATATAGCTTCTGGGTCATGTGGCCAGCATGACTAAGCCGCTTCTGGTGAACCAGAGCAGCACACGGAAACGCTGTTTACCTTCCCGCTGGAGCGGTACCTATTTATCTACTTGCACTTTGATGTGCTTTCGAACTGTTAGGTTGGCAGGAGCAGGGACCAAGCAACAGGAGCTCATCCCGTAATGGGGATTCGAACCACTGACCTTTTGATCAGCAAGCCCTCTGTGGTTTAACCCACAGCGCCACCCGCGTCCCTAATGGGATGCACAGGTGGGATGCAAAAGTCACACTGGGTGTAAATCTCTGCTTCCCCAAAGCAAGCTGGAGCATGTCCGTACATAACAGGTAGACCTTTAATCCATATTCCATAGCTAAGAATGTTGGGGTGACGCTTATGTTAGAATGAAATATTTTTTATCTGCACAATCAGGTGTTGAGAAAAGACACACCACACACACACACACACACACACCATCCCTGCTCATCCTCTAATTTTTCTTCAACTATTTCCAGCATCCTATTGACAGTACAAGTTGTACCAGGGAATATCCCCGTCCAATGTGACATTATCTCAGGTTACCTAGAATTAAAACGGAGGAGGAGAGCAAAAGCCTTTAAGTGAACTGAATAATACAGCGGTTACATGGACTGCAGTGACACCTACTGGCAAGGTATTGTATCACAGCTCTGCAGCACCCCATAAATACCAAACTATCAGCTACATTTAGACAAGGATACATGCTGCACAATCCATTTCCAGAAAAGAAATAAAAATCAGAGGTACCATTTAGGGAGGGCAGAGGGAACAGTCACCCTTCCTTGTTGTGTAGACCACATGCGTTACTTCCAAGAGTGACACATATTTTTAAACCCCTAATACCAGCATTTTTTAAATGAAGTAATGAACACTACATAGAAAAAAACACAAAAAAGCAGGGAGTGGGAAGAGACAGGTGATTGCTTAGAGACTTATACAGTGATGTCTAGGAACAATCTTGAGTTTTGCAGTAATATTTATCTTTTCTCCAGGGCTGGGAAAATCATTATCTGTTCCTAGGTCAACTGGTTAAGGACCAAACTACGCATGCCTTTCAACCCACCCCTGTGCACCAGAGAACGATTTCTGTTCTCATCCTGAAGCAAAGTTCTTAACCTGAAGCACTAATTCTGGGTTAGCAGAGTATGTAACCTGAAGCGTATGTAACCTGAGGTACCACTGTATTCTATTGGTTCCACTGGGCTCTTTTTTCTTAAAGCTAATACCAATGTTGCAAATCGGAGGGTGGGTGTGATTTTTATCAGAATTGTGGTTGACGAGGGAGGGTTTAAACTTCCTATTCCCATGTACAGGAGCCCTACGAAAATCAGAGGAGATCCTTATGTGTATTTTTTATTATAAACTCTAACTTGAGGCCAAAAGCTGCCCAGATTCTAGAAGAGCAAAGCTGGCAGATGGAATAATCTGGGACCCATAAAAAAGAGACATTTTTGTTTATGAAGGCTTCCCCTGAACTGTGACCCCGTCATTTTACGGAATACTATTTGCACAACTGTAGTAACTGTTTTATTGCTTTTTAGAATGGCATCTTTTGTATTTCTTATCTCATTCTGTCTTGTTGCAAACGGGTTCGATTGTGTTGGCTACGAAGTGGTTCAAACATGTGCTTGATAAAAGAAATAATACAAAGAAGAAATCAATGTAATTGAAAGATACGGCAGTACAATGGACTGCTGCAACAGTACCTAAGAAAATATGCAGTCTCGCAGTGTAACATTTAGTGAAACAGATTCGCATTGTAGCCAAAAAACCAAATAAACTGAAAATGTAAAATTCCCTGTGACGCTGAACCTACGCAGAATGTATTGCAGCATTGTTGCTGATGAGATCTCTGGACTGTATCTCACTTCATTGCTTCATTAAAATCAACTTATATAGTTCTCAAGGTTGGCAGCTGAAAATCGCCTTCTAGCCTCTTATGCGTCTCTTTAAAAAAAGAAAGAATGATCTGATGTAAATAATCCAAAGTAATGTAACCAGCTTTCCCCAAATGGGGGGGGGGGTATTGTTCCCCAGATTGCTTCAATACTAGAATCAATTCCCAAAATTAGGAAGTGGCAAACAGCTTTGCCATTGATTACTCCTTATATTGTTTGCACATCCAATTGGCTTTGTCTGTGGGTTTTGTGCAATTTAGGGACCACCCCTCCTCTGTGTTTGTGTACAATAGTTTGAAGGCCAGTGGAAGCAATGCGGGAAAGGAGGGTGGGAAGCAAGAATGATCCAAAACGAAGCCATACTGTTTATACTGCTTCAATGTGCCAAAAACAAACCCCTGTGTTGCAATGAGAACCAATCACAGAAATATAGACACTGTTAGAGCAACAACCAATGAATGATAACAGAATTGAGCTACCTGAATACACATTGTAAAATAAAACAGAATATACAAAACAAAGTGTATAAAGAAAGGTACGTACCCAATATTTTTCACAATAATATGTAAGTAAGATTTATGCTACGGATCAGTGTTCACCAGTAGTGTAGCTGCTGGTACTTGCAACTCAATTGCATAAGATATCTCAAGTAAACCGCAAGTGTTTCTAATGACAATATGCTTAAAGAGACAGTATAGCAAGTACAGCATATGAATACAAAGTAGACCCATAAGAAGCAGTTACACAGGACAAACATATAACAATAATGTGTACAGCAATATTTAAACAAAGCAATTAAAATCAAGTTCAGAATTTAGCCCCTCCCCCCTGAATAGATTTAAACAGAAAAATGAAACGGGTTTCTTGTTGACGTAACCACCGTTCAAAATCTTGCCTAATACCAAATTTCTTTTGATTTACCCATAAGACTGTAAATAATAAATCTGTGTCCGAATGTCAATGGTTGTGTGCTTTGTATTGTATTTTCAGCTGATGAAGTCTATTACGAAACAGTAGTATCATTCCGGAAACACTGTCCTTGAGACTTTTGGGACGTCTTCCGTTGAAACTTTTGAAAAACTATTGAGAAAACTTTACTTTTTAGACTTTTGAGACGTCTTCTGTTGAAACCTTTGAATAACCATTGTGAGACTGACCTTTGACACCTATCTTGAACACATGGCTTGACGTTCTGGGCCACTAGTCTGTTCTATTGTATATATGAACTCTAATAAATTTATTTTTGAATGATATCATTATTCCATTATATATGCTCTACTGCTTCAATGGCTTTCAAAGACTGACATCAAGGGAATGTCTCCAGTTTTGCCCTGTTTTTACCCTGCACCATCCAGCTGCATTTATCCGTTACAAATGTTTCTCCCCTTTAATGCCAAGTTAAATTGCCAGGTTCTGAAAAGCGGTTGAAATACTACCATAATTTAGGGAAAGCCAGGAAGCAGTTATACACGATCAAATTTAATATCCATTTTTTTAAAAAAGCCTAAGCACTGAGAGTCATTTTGTGGGATCCCAAAGCTTTGCTTCCAACCCCCAAATGTTCACTAGGTGCTGAAATGATCCATGGACACGAACAACACGATGTAACCACAGAAGCATCAGCTAAACCAAAATTACGTGGCAGGAGCGATGGAATTCCAGATCTGTAACTGTGGGTGCCGACTAAAGCAATTTGCGTACCCTTTCAGTTCGCAGGACTAGACCAGGACATTTGAATGGCATTTGGCCTGCTTAGTGGCTCATACAAGCCAAATCATCGTGGAAACAGTTGCTAGCTTTATCGTTTCTGCTGCAAAGACCCGCAAAGGGGTTTTGTTAATTTGATTCTGTCTTGGTTTGCTGTTGTCCATACTTTATGTACAGTACGTTGGAAATTTACGGTATTGTTGTTTTAAGAACTTACGTCCAGCCTCCTTCTCTCATGGTAGCCAACCAGATGCTTATGAGAAGCCTGTAAGCTGGACATGGTTGCAACAGCATTCTGCTCACCTGTGATTCCCAGAAACTGATATTTACAAGCTGACATCCATTTGTCTTGAGAGACAACAGAGTGCACCTCCGGGGATGGAGTCAAAGTGCTGGAGAATCACAGCAGCTGCTGTGGCTGCAGATATCGGTAACTGTCTGTCTCCCATGGTTTTTTATTTTTGTTGTGTGTGTTTTTTGCTGCATTAGCAGCTTTGAAGTGATCTCCCTGGGGCTCATGCCTGGGGCAGTGTGTTTGCAGATCCTGGGCTGCTCAGAGAAGAAGACCCCCCCCCTCTCAGCCTTGCTGACGTGGTCCAAAGCAGAGCAGAGCAATACATTTGACACCAGCTTAGTTGCCGGAGTTGCCGGAAGGAGGCATACAAGATGCCATCCAATCGTCTTAGGGACTCCGCTCCGGATTTGTGTATGTAGCCTTTTCTTCTCCTGAAGATATCCTGCAAGGCAGCAGGTACCGATTTTTCTATTTATTTATTTATTTCAATATTTTATTTTTTGCTTACATTTTTACATTCATATCAACACAACAAAACATTTATGTTTTGGGGGTTCTCAACCCCCGGACTTCCGCCCACCCTCCTCCCCGGTTTCCCATCATTGCCTCCTATATTTTCTGTGTCTTTATATCTTTATCTAATTTATTCATCTCCCTTGTTTCAAAATCTACCCTAATTATATCACTGGTGCTATTATAAGCCTGCTAATGTTTTTAAGTGTTTGCAGTGCTCCTTCAGTTATTCCACACAATTAATTCATTCTTTTTAAAACCTTTTGTCTTCTTGGTGTCTGACCTTCCCTGTCATTTTCACCATTTTGGTATAGTCCATCAATTTCGCTATCCATTCTTCTTTCGATGGGGTTCTTTCTTCCTTCCATCCATGGGCATATAACACTCTCGCTGTTGTTGTCAGATACATGAATAGGGCCTTTTTCTCTTTGGGGATTTCTTCTCCTATTATACCTAATAAAAAAGCCTCTGGTTTTTTACTTAGTGTCATTTTAAACATTTTCTTTAATTCATTATATATCATTTCCCCATATCCTTTTGCTGATTTATAGGTCCACCACATATGGAAAAATGTACCCTCATTATCTTTGCATTTCCAACACATATTCAACAATTTTTTTTGTACATTTTTGCAAGTTTTACTGGAGTTAAACACCATCTATACAGTCATACCTCGGGATGAATACGCTTCATGTTGAACGATTTCAGGTTGTGCTCCGCGGCAACCTGGAAGTAACGGAACACGTTACTTCCAGGTTTTGCTGCTCGCACATGCGCAGACGCTCAAAATGATATCACGTGCATGAGCGGAAGCGGCGAAATGCGACCTGCACACGCGCAGACATGCAGTCGCGTCTTACGTTCCTTTCAGGATGCGAACAGGGCTCCGGAACGGATCCTGTTCGCATTCAGAGGTACCACTGTACATCATTTTCATGTACTTTTCCTTTAACGCACAGCATGCTGTAAACTTTATATCAACCTTCCTTACCCTTGCCTCAGTTTTTTCCTCCAGGCAGTGGAGGTTTAGATCAGAGACATTTTCCAAGGGGCGTAGTTTGTCTTCATTGGCTTGTTCTGCAATGCACTCCTTGTCTGCCTGACTCCTACTCCATCCCTAACCATGTCTCATGACTGTGGTCCATTTCACACTTGCCTCCTCTCTAGGGGCTAACTCTTGTTGGGCAACTTGTTGAAGGCCCCTCCTCTCCCTTCTTAAGGTTTATTACCAGATTTGTGCCATAAAAAGGTAAAGGTAAAGGTACCCCTGCCCGTACGGGCCAGTCTTGACAGACTCTAGGGTTGTGCGCCCATCTCACTCAAGAGGCCGGGGGCCAGCGCTGTCCGGAGACACTTCTGGGTCACGTGGCCAGCGTGACATTGCTGCTCTGGCGAGCCAGAGCCGCACACGGAACGCCGTTTACCTTCCCGCTAGTAAGCGGTCCCTATTTATCTACTTGCACCCGGAGGTACTTTCGAACTGCTAGGTTGGCAGGCGCTGGGACCGAACAACGGGAGCGCACCCCGCCGCGGGGATTCGAACCGCCGACCTTTCGATCGGCAAGCCCTAGGCGCTGAGGCTTTTACCCACAGTGCCACCCGCGTCCCTACATATAGGGCCATATAGGCCTTCAAAGAGTGGACACCCCTTATAAAAAACAAACAGGGGCCTGTTTCAGAATACTGTCCTCCAGCAAATGTTGATGACTGATGACAGCTATTAAATAATTTGGATTGAAGTGATGGTGATCTGAATAAACACCTACCTTCTGATTTTTCGAATGAAATGTTGTGTTAATTTTCTTCTCCCCCCCCCCCCCCAGCTTTGCCAGCCAAGCTTGCATTGGTTTCCAGGAATTTGGTGGAACCAGGCAAAACAGGATGATGATGAGCACTTCTTTCCAACCAATGAACGTAGAATGGCTGCATTTTTGCTGAGTTCCGTTGATGGTTGTTTGTAGATTCATTGTTTGCTTTCTGTGTGTAGAGAAATGTGTGTGTGTATGTGTGTGTGTGTGAGAGAGAGAGAGTTTATTTTAGAGTTCTGCCCACTTCCTGGCATTTGTCTGTTTATCTTTCTTTAGTTCGGGAAGAGCAAGGACAACAGAAAATTTGGACAAGGGAGGAACTAGAATTTTTCTACAGCACTCATGCGATGAGCGAGTTTCTAACGTGAATATATACAAGTCTGTTTATAGTAATGGTTTGGAATAAGTTAACTTAGCAAGGTATTTTTTTAAAAAAATAAAGTATTAAAGTAAACCAATATATCATGTTAAATATTTCTTTTGCTAAATATAATAAAACAAAACCATGATTTTATACAACTGATGTGCTACAATGAGATATGAAGTCTCAGAAGGCCTGATGAGATGGTCTGTTGTCAGTTCCCCATAATGGAGAGTAGGAAAATCAAAGCTGGAACTCAAAGGAGGAGATGGATTGTGGGAAAATCCAATTCAGTTTGCATTTAAAACACGAGCCTACTCAATTCACACTTCAGTAACAGCCATGGGTTCTGGAATTATAAAAGTGGAAGGAAAAAAATTTCTCTAGCAATTTTCTGTATGCCATGCATAATTTTATACACTTCTGTCATGTTGCCTCTTAATTGACTTTTTTCTAAACTAAAGAAAAGGCCCAAATGCTGCAATCTTTCCTCATGGAGAAGTTCCTCCAACTTGGGCTGCTCTCCTGAAACAGGATCCACAGTGGTGCTGGAGGTCTCCATGAAGTCCTAGTCCACTTGGATGAGGCCTATCCCTGGGCTCCATCTGCCTGATACATTTAAAGCAGTATCAGGCACACCCAAATCCTAGGGGCAGAAGTGCCTTCGGCCCCTTCAAAACCTGCTGGCCCTCTCCATGTTGAGGGGGCGGAAATGGCTGAGCATGGAGCAGTTCGGTGGCTGGCTCCTCCTGAGCGCGAGAGGGGAAGCCATGCCACACTGGGCTCCGTCACACGTGTGACGTCACGCACATGTCATGTGTCAGGTGCATGACATCGCATGTGTGTGGCGTGTGACAGGCACATGATCTCACACACGTGCAACATGCGCCACACACCGGACGTCACACTCATGTGACATGCACTGTCTGCCCCCCAATCCTGGGTGCAAAACAGAGCCTCATACCACTTTAAACAGTCATTGCTTCCCCCAAAGAATCCTGGGAACTGTGGTTTGTAAAGGGTGCTTAGTTGCTAGGAGAACCCCTAGTTCTCCTACAATTCCCAGAATGCCCTGGGAAGACAGATTGATGGTTAAACCACACTGAGGTTCCAGCTCCCATCGGCCCAGCCAGCATGACCAGCAACACCTGAAAGACCACTGGCTTCTCATCCAGTGAGAAATAAACCCACCACTACCCAAACATCCTGTTTTACTGGAAGGTGAAACCATTTTTTATCCTGCACAGCCCTTCGAACAGAGGACTGTTTGGGGTAACTGACTCTTCCAGAAACATGATGGGGTGAGGGGGGCTCCTAAATTTTCTGTGATATAAGCGTGCAGCATGCTGATTCTTCCCATTTTAATTCATATGTAGTGCACCTCAGCTATGAGAATTTTGGGAAATACTAAGATGGCCCTTGCTTATTGTAATGCGTTGGCTCCAAAAGCTTTTCTTGGAAATTATAGTGTTGCTGAATGAATGACTGAATCATGTTGGCTCCTGATACAAAACATTCTGAAAACTTAAATTACCATCAACAGCAAGAAAGGAAATAAGGAACATACTTGCGGCTCTCAATACCCAAAAGGCATTCCAACAGCTGCCAGAAAGTATCAGCCTTGTTTAATACAAGACCATCTTCCTGTTAAATAAAACAGGGATGTTAATGTGGAATAATGGAGCAATTATGTAGAATCTGATAGCAGGAGGCGAGCTGAATGGGAATGACAACTAACCTCCCCATTTGTAAATGGAGAACCAGTCTACTGGAACTGCTGCTTGTTAGCCAAAGGCAATTACAGAGTTGTACTCACAACGCCAGAGTGCAGGGACATTGTGGATCTTGTTTACAGATAGATCTTACAAGAACTGAGCAGGAAAATGATGTCACTGTAGCTCATCTTCAAATCCGGAATACACTGATCACAGGTGAAATGCTTTGGCTTAGCTGAAAAATGAAACTCAGAGCCCCATTCCACAGGTTTCAAAATTGGTAGGTCTGTAGGGTCCTTCTATTCTGCAATTTGCAAACGTGTGTTGCGCACCATAGTCTACATAATAATTGCAAATGTGAGTTTTTAATGACTGCTTCATAATTGGCACATCTTGTTTTTTTAAACCCAGCTAAGCCTTAAAAATTTATAATGACATTTTTGCAGGAAATTAATACTCATAATCCCTACTTAAGTTTATAACTATACGCTGGATAAGACATAAGCTGAATAATCCTGTATTCATGTCACGGCAGGAGTAGAGACAGCTCTACTTGGCCCTGGCACATCTGTACCAACTAAGAGGAGCATTACATACTGGACCAATAGCCTGAGTCAACCAACTCTTTTGTCCCTCCTCTTTTCCCTGCAACCCATGTGACACCCTTTATCTTGCTTGATAGGTCAAGCTGGCCGTGTAAAATCCTATCAGGACTCAATGCCCTCGCCACTCCTCAGGGACTGTGCGAGACCAACATTTGACGCCCTCCCCACAGACCTTATGGTGCTGGCTTAAGCAAGGCTTTGGGAAAGAGTATCATTAATATTAAAATGTATCTGGGGGGGGGATTATCGGTTTGTTTCCCTTTTGTTTTTATTATATTAGGTGTTTTGTGTTTTGATTTTGTATTTTTGTGTTGTGAACTGCCCTGTGATCTTCAGATGAAGGGTGAGATACAAATTTAATAAAGAATAATAATGATGATCCCAATCTTCCACTCCCTAGCAACACAGAAACAGTGACTGATCTTGCATCCAGGAGAGAGTGGATCTTGAACAGGAAAGATAGTTTTGGTGTGGGTGTGTGTGCTTTCCTGTAACATATTATAGATAATCAGTGCTTTTTTTCCTTAAAAAAAAATGTTTAGGGGTACTCTCATTTTCCTACTCATATTGAAATATTGCTCCTCAACAGTGGCGTAGCGTGGGGGGTGCAGGGGGGGCCGGCCGCACCGGGAGCAACATCTGGGGTTAGGGCAAATCCACGGGTTAGGGGGCGCAAATCCACAGGTTAGGGGGCGCAAATCCACGGGTTAGGGGGCGCAAATCCACGGGTTAGGGGGCGCAAATTACTTGCCTTGCCCCGGGTGCTGACAACCCACGCTACGCCGCTGCTCCTCAATGAGGCCAAACTTAGATGCACGAAATGTTTAGGGGTATGCGTCCCCCCAGAAAAAAAGTACTGTAGATAACTACGTGTTTGTTTAATTGTTCACCGCCTTACGAGAAAATTCACAAAAGGCAAGCAATACATTTATAAAATAAAAACAAGGTAAACTCTAATCTAATATAAAAAGGGTTGTGTTGCTCCAGTAAAGCTCTTGAGAGTGGCTTGACAGCAGAATAGCAGGTGCAGGGTTGTTTATGACACACACTCCATGCTACAGACACCTTCACCTGTTGCACAACTGTCTGTCATGAAACTTGCACCTGGAGCAAGTAGCTTAACAGCCCCGCCCCCAGAGGAGCAGCTGCTCTTAGCAGCATCACTACTACGGCTTATGGGGCAAGACCTACTCATGGTTTGCATGTAGCAGGATGTGGGATGGATGCCGTACTAGTGGGAAAGCAACCCATGGAGAGCAAAGGGAGCCATTAGCCTAGTTCACACATAATACTAAGACATAGTTAATGTTAACCATAGTTAATAAACCATAGTTGAAGGTGTGGTGCCTGGCAGATGACCACCTAAACCTTATGCCACAGAGCAGCCAAGCCTAGAGAGCTGTTGGGATTCTTTTGCTACTCTTCACTCGTGGCTCTGTAGCTTTTGGTCAGAGATGGCTCATTAATCATGATTAAGAAGGAGGTTTGAGTTTGCACATAATGGTAAGCTATGGTTAACGTTCCAGGAGGTTTGCATACCAAATCTTGGTTAATGGGAGAACTTTAACCATAGTTAAACCATAGCCATAGTCCAGGTGCTCATCTGCGTTCATCCATAAGCCATGGTTTAATAAACCATAGTAAAAAGGTAAAGGTAAAGGGACCCCTGACAATCAGGTCCAGTCGTGGCTGACTCTGGGGTTGCGGCGCTCATCTCGCTTTATTGGCCGAGGGAGCCGGCATACAGCTTCCAGGTCATGTGGCCAGCATGACTAAGCCGCTTCTGGTGAACCAGAGCAGCGCATTGAAACGCCGTTTACCTTCCTGCCGGAGCGGTACCTATTTATCTACTTGCACTTGAAATGCTTTTGAACTGCTAGGTTGGCAGGAGCAGGGACTGAGCAACGGGAGCTCACCCCGTCATGGGGATTCGAACCACTGACGTTCTGTTCGGCAAGTCCTAGGCTCTGTGGTTTAACCCACAGCACCACCTTAAGAAACCATAGTACTGTATAATAAAGCACTGGACCTTGCAGTCGTAATCCGAGGCCCTTTTTCGTGTGGCCCCTCCACAAGAGGCGGCAGGGGGGCGGGTAGCAACACAAGAACAGGCATTTTCTGCAGTGACTCCCCTCTTGTGGATCGCTCTTCTTAGAGTGCCATTGTTATATATATTTAGGCACCAGGCAGAAAACATTATTCCATAACCAGGCCTTTGACCTTGAACTATCTGTGGCCTTTTAGAAGTGGGTGGGATGTTTCTAATGTATTTCTTTTTTCCCCTCTTGGATTTAATGTATATCAATGTGGGTAGTTCTGTCAATTTGCTCAGTTGTAAATTGCTTGGAGTTGCCTGGGCAAGAAAAAGCAAATGACAAATTCAAATTATAATAAGTTTGTGAACCAGGCCAGAGAGCAATGAGTTGCATACAGCAGTCCCTGAGCATGGATGCAAAGTACAGTGGTGCCCCGCAAGACGAATGCCTCACAAGACGAAAAACTCGCTAGACAAAAGGGTTTTCCGTTTTTTGAGTCGTTCCACTAGACGAATTTCCCTATGGGCTTGCTTCACAAGACAAAACGTCTTGCGAGTTCTTGCGAGTTTGTTTCCTTTTCCTTAAAGCCGCTAAGCCGTTAATAGCCGCTAAGCTGCTAAGAGCCGTGCTTCGCAAGACGAAAAAACCGCAAGACAAAGAGACTCGCGGAGCAGATTAATTTCGTCTTGCGAGGCACCACTGTAGATGTTTTCATGTGTGAATGGTCCAGATTAATGTAATCATCACATTTTGTATTTTCTACACTTTTGTATCCTTGTGACCCAACTATTTACCCTTCCCCCCAGTTATATGTATATGCACCTGCAACGTGGGACAAAGTGGAATGTAGCCCATGGAAGCTTATGCCTTACTAAATTGGTTATTCTTTAAGGTTCACAACTCTTTCGTAACTGTTATTGCAACAGATTAACATGCCCATGCCACTAGAAACCATAAAAGAAATAGGTTTTAATATGTCATTCATCTTATGGTGACTCGTCTACCCGGTTACCCAACGTGGAGAACCCTTCACAAAAAAATAGTTGGGACTACAACTCCCGTAATGCCAGAGCACTATGGATGAGGCTGATGGGAGCTGTAGTCCACAATATTGGATGGCACCACATTGGCTACGCCGCTGTTTATGAAGTCTCGAAGGTGCCACAAGACCCACAAACGTTGTCTTCCCCCCCTAAGATCTAGATCCTCTGCTTCCCAGAACCAGAACAGGAGCAGCCAGCTCCTGCCCGGGAGCGCCGGCAGTAAAGGGGTCGCGGGAGGGAAACATGAGAAAGTAAACGCAACAAAAAACGCCCACCTCTTACAATAAAAAGGAGCGGGCGGTGCGGAGGCGGGGGATCCCTTTGCAATGCTCTCTCTCTCTCTTTTGCAAGGAGGAGCCCTGACCAACATGGGAATCTCCTGCACTGGGGCCCAAACCTTTTCCAAAACGAGAAACGCCGCAGAGCCCAAGCGCAACATGCACTGGCGAGCCGACGCCTCCGTCTTGCGCAACTTCCCCCTCCCCGGCCATCCCAGGAAGCGAGCTATTGGAGAGTGCTCTGCACACGCTCAGAGGCTCTCTTGGCTTCTTTCTCCCCGCCCCTTTGCCCTGGCTGGCCCAGCTCATCCGAGCTCTTTGCTCCACCCCGGGCAGACTCCGCCCTGCCCTCTCCCCTCCTCGCTCGGAGGCCGGCCTTGCGCCCTCCTTCCTCGGCCTCGCCTCTTGGGGAGGCGGCGAGGAGGAGGCCGTCCCGGAAGGCTCGGGGGCCGGGCCGCTTGCGTCGCTTCCCGTGGGCTGGCGAAGGGAAGGGGAGAAGCGGAGGGAAGGGGAGGCGCTGCCCATGCAGAGCAGGCAGCAAGAGCCGCCGCGGCGCTCCGGGGAGCAGCCGGAGCTGGAGCAGCCCAGGGCAGCGGGAGACGCCGTGGAGGAGCCGGAGGAGGAAGAGGCGGAGGAGCCCGGCCGGGCCCGGGCCCCCTACGCCATGGAGATCGAGAAGGAGTTCCGCCGGCTCGACCAGGCCGACAGCTGGGCCGCCATCTACCAGGTGAGCCGGGGCCGGGCGCGGAGAAGAAGCCAGGCGGGCAGCGCCGGCGCCCGGGAGCGCGACCGAGCGAGCTCGGGCTCCTCCGTCCTCTTCCTCCGCCGCCGCCCCATTGTCCGCCCTTCCCCACCTCTCCACCCCCAACTCCTTTTTCTGCTGCCCTAGAGACTCGCCCCTTGCCTCGGGCTCCTTGCCCCGGCTCCTTCCTCTCACTCATAATAGAGTTTTGTGTTACTTTTAAAAAAACTGCATTTCTCCTCAGCCTTAATTTTGGGTTGTGTGTGTGTGTATGGAGAGCCCCCCTTCTCCTGCTGCCCCACTTTCTGACCCCCTTTCCCTTGTTGCTTGGCTAGCATGGAAGACATAGAAGGGAGCGCATTGTGTGCGCTCGCCGGTTTGGGTCAGCTTCCCTTTTGTGGCATCTACCCTGTCATGTTCTGTCGAGCCCTTTAGAGATTATGCTGCTACAATTGTGGGTCTTGTTGGTGTGTTTCATTTTTATCTCATTTCTAACACATCTGCTTTGGGAAGCGTGAGAGAGGCTCCGTTGTTTTTATCCTTGTTCTACCCCTCGAAGCAACGCTCTTTCTTTCCAAACCCCTCCAGCGTCTCTGCCCCCTTGTGCAAGGTTTCTTGGGGGCTGGGGAGGGGGACTGACTCTTGGCATGCCCTCCCAGACATGTCTGTGCGCAATCTACTTAGGATAACTCTTTTCTCCGTTTGTTCTTCCCTAATTAACAGCTTCCTAAAACAGAAATAGTTGAGCTCATCGTTCTGCCCTGCCAAGAAATAATTCTAGTAATCCCTTTTCCCCTTGTGAGGAAGAGTGTTACTCTACTTGTCTTCCAGTAGTCTAGGTTTAGAATTAAATAACCTTTTTTACATCCTTCCCCGGCTAAGGACATTAAGAGTTGTTTGCGTCTCAATTCCACAAGCATATTTTGCTTTATTGTCCTATATTCCTATATATTCTTGTCCTAATAAGGGTAGCCTACCTGGAACCTGATTAACCTTAATATCTTTTTGTGTGTGGATATTTTGTGATACATGCATATGTTTTTTTTATCCTTTTTTTGTCAGTCTTTATAATGCTGACTTTAATTTTGAAAATGTTCCCTAACGCTATTGCATAACAGTGGTCTGAAGATTGGAGTCATGCTCATATATTTAACAAGTTTTTTGGAACAATTCTCTCCTCGCGTAAGTTGCATTAGGTAGGAAGTAACAGGCAAGAATAGTCACTGAAATCAGTTGCCATTGTTATAAAAAATGATTGTGTATCTTTTAATAACCGTGCACAAATACTTGTACAAATATTTTGCTGCCTCGGGGTTTTGGGTGAATCAGTGGTGTGGTTGAGAGGAGGGCTTTCTACCCAATTCTTTAATGAGCATCTGTTTTGGCATGGCGTTTGTAAGATGTGTTTTAATGGATATTGATGGGGTTTTAGTTCATACGCTGCCAGGCTAAATCAATATGTGAGATTGGGCTTTGCTACTACTCCCTTTGCAGGGGAGGTGAATGTATTTATACCTTGCCCTGGGGCTTTTGGAGAATGGAAAGGTTGCAAAATCAATTCCTTTCCTTCCGGTTATGTTATGAAGGATTGAGAGAAATATTTTGCATAACTTGGAAGGTGAGCAATGATGTTTGCACCACTGAACTAGAAATCAAGACTGCAGGCCTTTGCAGAGTTAAGCCCATTGATTTCAGCTGGTTTCAACACACCTAGCTGCAAGTGGGATTGGGATGCACGATTGGTTTAGGTTTGTGCATGGCTTGGGGTAGGGGGTTGCTCTTTTTCCTGCATTGCAGAGGGTTGGACTAGATGATCCTTGGGGTGTCCCTTTCAATTCTACAATTCTGTGATTCTTCTTGTGGCATTTATGTTCTTCAGTGTGAGAATTTTGTTACCCCCCCCCCCGCCCAAATGTCCTTGGAACAGAAGATACCGTGAAGGCACAACACTCAGAAAGGACTTTGCAAAATGCATTAGACCAGCGTAGCCCGTTACTCTTGCTTTAATCTAATTTTGTCCTTTCCTCGTAGCTTCGTTGTATAGTATCACTTGGATGGTAAATTATGTCCCCCAAAGTAAGGAAATTAGGTCAAGGTGGCTGCTGCACTCTCTCTCTCTAGTCTTACACCATGTGCTTTGCATAAAATCGCTCCTTAATGTGGTAGCACTTCACAGCATTTGTGAGCACTTTGTTGCTAAAAGCACAGTAGGCACATTTAAGAGAGTGCTGCAAAACTTAACTGCTAATTCTTAGAAAAATGTCTACACTTGTTCCACGATCGCAGCTTCAAGTTCAGTTCAGGTCAGAAATAAACACTGGCATCTTTTGGCCTTGGAGAAATGCGTCTAAATGTTTTCTCTAGTGCACTTGTCACTGAAGAACACTTACATTCTCACCTGTGCTGGGGTCAGTAGAGCTGTCAGGTATTGAATAGACCATGGAGCTGAACTGCCCAACCTCCCCCATCCCACCCCCGCTTCAGTCTTACACAGAGTCATCCAGTTCCTGAATAAACCAGCAAACTTCACAGCAGTTTGAAATATTTAGGTTCACCAAGTCCTTCAGTGGAAATGTGGGCGGGTTGCTCAGTTTTGACACAAAGGTACATGCTGCATGTGGGATCATCGCCACGTTCTTTTATCAAGCCAGCTTGCCTTTGCAGTAAATTGTTCTCAAAAAACTCCTTCGTTTTCAAAGGCTTTCCTCAGTCGCCTGTTCATCTGTCCTCCCCTCACCCGAAAAACAACCTTTGCCGCAGTGGCCTTCCCTTCGCTGTTTCTTACCTAGCCAAATCCATTCGCTTCATCTCTGTGGTGCTGGCCTTTGGGTGCTTCTTAGGTGGGCTGCCAGGTATGTGTGTAGCACCCATAAAACAAACAGACCTGTGGTATAGTCCATGTGGCAGAAGCAAATTATGAATCGGTGGGATGGCACCTAGCCCCACAGCTGTACAGTGGTACCTCTACTTACGTTCACCTCTGGTTACGTATCCTTCGGGAAGTGTTTTTCCGGGTTTCGCCGTGCGCACATGCGCAGAAGTGCTCTACTGCCACATGCGCAGAAGTTGTCCCTCCACTTGCAGAAACCTCAGGATCCGACCAGAGCTCCGGAATGGATCCCGTCTGCAAACGGAGGAATCTCTGTACTCCTTCCTCTCCACTTCTGGTTTAGCAATAATGTTTGCATCTAACCTTGGGAAAATATGCTGTTGGAATAAGATACTGTTCATCCTAGAAGGCAGGAACGAAGCACCTGTGGCCCTCCAGAGGCTGCTAGATCAAGCCAATGTCCCATCCATTCTAGCATCCCTATTGGAAGTCTGCAAGTGAACATGAGCGCAGCAGCAGTCTTCCCACTTATGGCTCCCAGCAGCTGGTATTCAGAGACATACTGGCTCCAGAGGTAGAGGTAGAGCGTAGCCATCAACTCCCATCCTCCCTGACTTTTGGCCATTCTGGTTGGCACTGGAACTGGAATCCAAAACATTGGGAGAGCCGCAGGTCCTTTGCCTGAGAAACAGCTTCATCAGTTGCTTTTGGGTTTAGAATCCAGTTTGCTGTGGGCAGTTCAAGTGTTAGAAACTGGGATAGGAGCCAAACGGTTTCTGGGATCTGGATTGTGGGTGCCAAAACAGAATGTCTAGTCGCCGTTTTGGGGAGTGGGGGGGGGCAACACTTTTTATTTATTATTTCGATCAGCATGAACTAATACACAATTCACATAAGTCATGCAGTGTTAATATCACATTTTTAGCAGAAACGGTAAATACATGTTTAATATGGTATTTACAATAAAAATATTGGTACCATGCTTCAGTTTTCAAAACCCTCAACTCTTTATTGTGAAACATATTGTCGATCCTTAACGTATACTGTATATAAGCCTCAACCCCCCCCCACCCCCAATTCTGACTGTGAAAAGTTAAAGTGCGGCTTATATTCGCGACATTGCAGTATGCAGCCAGGAGCACAGGGCAAACAGCGCCAGGAGCGCAGCGACTGCCCAGAGCGTAGTCCCCCGTCCTCTCCCCCATGGCTGGGAAGGGGGAGAGCAATGAAGGGGCAACGCAGCGCGGCTCCCCCCACCCTGCCCAGTGTGCAGCCAGGAGCAGCCAGGAATGGAGCAGCTTATATCTGGGTATTTTTTCTCTTTTTTTCTCCGCCCGTCCCCAATTTTAAAGGTACAGCTTATATTCGAGCCAATACGGTACTTTGAGGCTTCAAAGCACATACATTTCAGTAATCCTTGAGTGCCAGCCAGGCGCAAAAAATGGCACCCAGACTTCGGGAGGTGCTCGCAAATGGAGACTCTTTAGGCGTAAAAGGTGCCTGGCACCCTGCTCATTTTGAACCCAGGCTGGCACTAAATAAATGTTAATAATGTAGTACAGGCAACTCCCAATTTACCTAGAAGTTACCTTTCACGGCACTGCGTGTTTAAGTGAAATTGTATATATTTGAAACACCATTGAAAACGGCCTGATAAAGCCCCATCCCCCCCCCACTGCCCTGTTCCCCCATATCAGATGGGGGCTAAAATGGTCCCTGCCTGCGGTAAAGTCATTATCCAATATTTGTGTGGGGCTCAAGGGGTCTGGGGTTGTTACGTCTTTCCTTGCCTTGGTCATAAGACTGGAATAAAACACTATGCCTTCAGTTTTATAGGCCGCTTGCCTTTAGAGGCCTTTGGTCAGGGCTTAGCCTGACTCCCCTTCCCCTTTGGTATAAGAACTAGTACGAAAGAGGCCTCCCAGCATTCTCACAGGCCCATATAAGATCAGTGCTCACAGTTGGGCCTGATGAGCCTTTACTGTTCCCAACCCAAATCCTGCGGAAAGCCAACTAATTCAGATTTTAATTCTATCCTGATTTGTTTTTAAGAGGTGATTTAATGTTTGATTTTATATCAGTGTGATTATTTGATGTTAGCCACCCTAAGCCCAGTCTCGGCTGGGGAGGGCGGGATACAATTAAAAGTTTGTTATTATTGTTGTTGTTATTATACATGAACTTTTAATAAAAGGGGATGCTGTCTTTAGAACTATGTAGTATGCATGCAACTCCAGACTATATGTTGAGTGTTACATTTTCTGATTATCCTTTTGCTCTCCTCCATTGGAAATAACTGTAACCACTACAACTGTTTCCGAAGGTCTAGGAAGAATTAAAATCATTGTTGAACAGCTGCCTATGGTGGAGTTCTAGGCCTTGCCTTGACTGGAGTTGTGCAGTGGAATGGTGGTCTATGTACACCACATCTGTGGCTTTACATAAAAGTAAACGTGTGCTGAACACTAGCAAGTAAGTCCACAGACACGTCAAGCTTACACAAGTGTTTACTTCCCATGCATACCTATGTGAAAACAAATTCTTGCACACAGATAAATTACAGCACAATCTGTTCCTCTACCAGAAGCTTTTCTGCCTGGTGGTTGTGCTGATTTGCCAAAAGTTACTAGCTGAGCGACTATTTTCATGCCAGCACTAAAGGCCAGCTGTAATAATCTATGGAAGTGTCTGGCTATATATATATATTTATGTATGTATAGCTTGGGTGGCACTGGAAGAGTCTGGGATGTTGAGTAGGGGCTTCAACAGGAGGGAGAAACCAGGAAAAAGCGGAAGTAGGCAGCTTCTGTGATTTATTGAATGTGCTTTATTGATTTTTCCTCCCTAATCAAATATTTCAGTTCAACTACTTTTGGCTAATGGGGAAAAAAAACCTTTTGATGGATTTATGTTGCATGAAAAATTAACACAACATACTTGTTTAGTGGACTAATACCAATTGGAGCCTAATTGCTATTTAGGGCATTGGAAAAAAATTTTGGTGTCTGTTTTTTAAAAACATATGGACATCACTGCCAATTACTATCCCTGAGTTTAAAGAGCTTGGTGAGTTTTTCTGGGAAGTCATTGCATAAAAAAACTGAAAAGCCATGTACTTACCTGTCACACTTTTTGTTTGGGGGAAATGCAAAGCAACACTATAATGCTTAAGCAGACGTTGGGGATAATCAGTCTCTGACATGTAACTCCAGCATAGAGGTGAGCCTTCTGGCAGAAATGAGAATGTTTCGTGCAGTACAGTGGTACCTCAGGTTACAGACGCTTCAGGTTGCAGACTCCGCTAACCCAGAAATAGTACCTCGGGTTAAGAACTTTGCTTCAGGATGAGAACAGAAATCGTGCAGCGGCGGCACAGCAGCAGTGGGAGGCCCCATTAGCTAAAGTGGTACCTCAGGTTAAGAACAGTTTCAGGTTAAAAACAGACCTCCGGAACGAATTAAGTTCTTAACCTGAGGTACCGCTGTATCATATAATAATACATACTTTTATTAACTTGGCTGCATTTATACCCCCCCTTCATGTGATTTCTGGCATGACTTACAATTTTTGAGGTTGTATCTTCTCCGCTCCCATGGGGTGAACTACATTTGACCAATAGCAGTGATATTCCAAATTAAACAATGAAATGTGAGCATTTTGAGAAGGAACTGAAAGAAAGAAAGAAAGAAAGAAAGAAAGAAAGAAAGAAAGAAAGAAAGAAAGAGAAACCAAAGGGGGGCAGGAGAAGGAAGACATTTCTTTCTGAAAAAGAATAAAATATCAGTTCCCTGTTCATATATTACACAATCTGACATGAATGAATATGACACAGGGTTCTCACTGAAAGTACTTTGGCATTTTTGTGCCAGATGGTTTGCCACAAATTCTTCAGGGCATAAGAGTTTGGGAAGGATGCCCAGGACAAAGGCAAAGAATCCAATCTGTTTTCCAGCCTGTACCAATGTCTCAGAAAATACTCAAAATAGCTCGCCACTTTTCTTGAAGCAACAGTGGTCTAGTTCTGGGAAGCAGCTGATGAGGCAGTAAACTTACATCTTGGTTGTATCCCTTCAGAGTGCAGGTGAGCATTTCACCGTGCAAATACCCACCTTTGGGGAAAGGAAATTCTACGCATAAAGAGAATGATGTGTAGAGAGAATGATGCTAAAATCACCCTCTTTGACATCCAGTTTTCTGTGTTTGAGAATTCCTGTGGAGAATTCCATCATACGAAAAACAAACCCATCTCATTCTGGTGGACGAACAGACCAGACCTGATATGGTCGAACGGACTTCAGGTGTATTTTGGACTTTAGGCCAGGGATTGATGAATTCGCTGGATTCCACATGTGGTGGGACGACAGTGTTTATCAACCATGGCCATTGGGCTCAGGTTATCCATCTCTGTTTCGTATGTTGAAACACACTTTAACTGAATGCTATCATAAGTTTGGACTGAAGTCTCTGTGATGTTAATTGCATGAATGCTAGAAATGTGCTTGTTTAAAACAAAACGCAAATAGGAGTCTGTGAAGCACCATGAGTGCAGAGGATGATGCTAAGGAGCTGCCCTTGGGAGGGAAAGTGGGATTTAAATTTTTTAATAATAAAAATAATAATAAGAGTTTAATCTTACCGTTTCCTGTGACCCCTGCCGAAAGGTCCCCTAATGGGGTTATTGGGTTGCTGTTTTTATTGTGCTTGTGTATTTTGTGGTTTTATATTTTGAGTTTATCTTGAGACCTCCGGGTATAGGGTGGTGTATAAAATCAATCATTCAATCAATCAATCAATCAATCAATCAATGGCTTATTTACACCAGGGAGGAAGCCTGCATTGGCACCAAGGGAGGTTTCTCTCTTCTTAAGCAAAGAGGAACTTCGTGGAAAAGGGTTACAACTCTTCTCTCCCAGCCTCTGTGATCTGGATCTGTCGGAGGATCCCCTGAGGCTGCTACATGTGTAGCAAAAAAACATGCAAGTTAATTGCACCCATGCAATTATTGCCACATCTACTTTGGTCTTGAGTCTCCTCCTTAAGTGGCGCAGTCTAGACGCATATTTATCACCTGATGAGAGAACTAGACTTTAGGATATGGGTTGATGTTAACATGGAGAATGAGACTATTCATGGCTACTAGCCACGAGGGAGGCTGTTGTGCTGCCTTCTCAGTTGGAGCCAGTAATGTTTCTGAATACCAGTTGCTGGAAACTGCAAGGCAGAGTCCTTTTTCTCTTACATCTTGGTTGTTGGTTTCCCACAGGCCTCTGGTTGGCTACTGTGAGAACAGGTTACTGGACAAGGTGGACCACTGGCCTGATTCAGCAAGGTGTCTTTATGTTCATATAAATGTGGCATAAGTAGCTCGCAGGCTGAAAGAAACAGCCAGCTGCAATGCTAAACCAAGCTGTAAGCCCATTGAAAGCGGTGGGACTTGCATGCAAACAAGCATGCCTAGGCTTACACTGTGTATCAAAGAAAGAGCAGGGGTGGCCTGCGTGGTACCAGCTAGATGTTGTTGCACTACAGCTACCACCATACCTCGCCATTGACAATGCCACCTGAACCTGGTGGGAGCTGTAGTCCATTAATATCTCCTGAGCAGCATGGTGGCCAGGCCCAACCTAGTGCCAGTGACAAGTGCCAGATTATAGGAGACTTCTAAGCAGTGTTCGAAGCACCCGTTGTTCTAGGCGCATTCTGTGACAGGGGATTTCATTAGTGCGAGCAGTTTCTGAGCACTAGTCACATAGTACTGCGCCTAAGATTTCAGATTAAAACTGCAGAGTGGAAGGAAAGGAGGACATTTTTCTGCCTCCCCACTTCCAGCTACTCTCTGAAGCCTGGAGCAGAGACCCTCTTAAGAATATAAAGAGGCGGGCAGGGGAAGGACTAGACCAGGGGTCAGCAACCTTTTTCAGCCATGGGCCAGTCCACCGTCCCTCAGACCATGTGGTGGGCCGGACTGTATTTTGAGGGGGGAAATGAATGAATTCCTATGCCCCACAAATAACCCAGAGGTGCATTTTAAATAAAAAGACACATTCTACACATGTGAAAACACACTGATTCCTGGACCGTCCATGGGCCAGATTGAGAAGGCGATTGGGCTGCATCCGACCTTCAGGCCTTAGGTTGCCTACCCCTGGACTAGACCATGTGAAAAATGAACATAAGATTTTTGCTGCAGGTCATTCATTTTCAGCTTCGTATTCTTGTTATAAAAAAGTGTGCCTAGACATTCCGTTGTTGCGCCCGTAACCTAGGTTTAAGGTGCCATTCAGCTCCTAGCTTTAATATCTCAGTTTTTAACACTGCTTCTAAGTAGGTGATAATCTTTCAGACAAAGCTAATGGTGTGCCTTTCAGAACATGTCATTTAGTACATGGATATCTCTAGCGTATTTACTCTCAATGTGAAGGATATTGAGCAATAGCTGGCAGCCAAGGGAAGCAAGTTTTGGCAATTTCTTTATAAGCAAGAGGGTGGTATCTGAAGAGAATTTCCTGTTAAAGTAGCAATTAATATTACTGAAGTTCCTAAGAATTGAAAATAGATGCAAGGGAGCAGCTTGTGAGACTCTTGTAGAGTCTGGTCTCTTAAAAACTTGGGCACTTCTAAGGCCTCATGCCTTCAAGCTAATGCTGAATTAAAACAGCATTTTCTTTTATTTAAAATGCCATGAGGTTTTCAGTTAAGTAATATTGGTCTCTGGTATAATCAAATCCTAAACAGTTTGTAAGAAACATCCAAAATTCTGATAGTGAACTCTACAGCAGCGTCAGGGAGCATAACGTGACTTCTGTGGATATAGTTTGGGCAGGCCATCCCAATCTACATGAGTTATTCAGGCACAGAAAGTTCTGTAATGGTAGAAATTGGGCTTTTTGAAAATAAGGTTGGATTCAGCAGAAGATTAAAGGCCTACAAATTGTACTACTGTAATCTTCTTTCTCGTGGTCACAATTTTCTACTTGCCTAGAGCGTTGGGCCCTGGGATGGATATATTTTTCAACTGGAAGCCAGCATTTTACAGACCATGTTCTTTGGAAACTTGCATCTCGAAATCTTTGTGAAAATCTAGAGGAGGAGGAGGAGGAGGAGGTGGTTTGGGACCTATTAATTTTGAAAGCCAACCCTCTAATCTGTCTGCAACTTTTCCAGTGTGTTAATTTTAATGGGTTCTTACTTTTAAAATGAACTCATCATTTTCAAAGCTCGGGTGACTCATCCTCTCCAGACTCAAATGCCACATGCAAATTTGTTCCTAAATATTACAAAATGTGGAAAACGGAAATTAACCCAGTACTTCAGTCAGATCTTTAGGGATGACAAAAATTATTCTGTTAAGAAAACAAGTGACAGCTTTACCAGCTAGGATCAACCAGCTAGGACAAACAGAACAGACACTTCAGGGTTGGGGTCTCCAACCTAGATGATGGACTACAATTCCCACCATTGACCATGTTTGTTGCAAAGTACCAGATTGGGAGGAGGATATTTCGCAGTGTCGTCTATGCATGTGTTTTGATTTTATCCGGGGCTCACTGTTTTGGCACTGGATAAGCTGAAAGTTGCTGGCTGTTGTCACCTTGATTTAGTGCCTGGTTTGATATGCACAGAGACTTGTTTTGTTGCTGTCCCACCAAATATACGGCAGGAAGAATTATCAGAAGCCTTCCTTTTACTATTGTTAACCTTGGACTGGACTCAGGAGAGGGAGGAGCAAAGTTTTTGTTCTTACAGCCTATTAATTCTTTTCACTTATTTCTCAATTGGCAAAACTCATTCATGGACTTGCCACCCTTTGCTGTGATCAGTCGGTTGATATTATGTGTTGTGTATGGGTTCTGTTTTCTGCAGTAGGCCTGAAAGGCAGAGAAACCAGCCTTTAACAAAAACTGCTAGGTTGCTGTGCTCCTGAACCCAGGAATATCCCAAGCTATGCATAACCAATACTACTTCTAGCATATTGCCAGCGGAGGTAAATTCTTATAGAAGCAAAACTACCGTGTATCTGTGATTACCGTCTATATGTAAACAGGTTACCCCTTCATAAGGCATTAATAGCTGCCTGTGGTTAGATTGTACGCTGTGAATGGAATGAGGCTCATTCACATGACTAAATGTTGTTGGTGATAATCTGTTGCTATCTTGCGCGGTATTAGGTGGCTTAGAGTTGTCACAAAGGGCTGTGATGGACACAGCACCTAGGCTGAAATGTTTTGAGATTTCAAAACTAACTTTAGGTCTTCCAAGTAAGATACAAATGGGACAAAAATTTAAGTGCCAACCTGAAGGTGACTACTTTCAGAGCTGTATGTGTTCTCTCTGTTTGCCAGCAAACACAGAATCACGTGAAGACAAAACCCAGCATCCTGAAATTATTTATTGGCTGTTTGACTTGCAGAATATATATGTGGACATAGAGGTAACCTGTGATTTGATGGCAGTTTTAAGGGGGTGCCCTTGTTACAAAAAAAAAGTTCATGAAATTTGACTACCCATAACAATCCATGCCTCAGATGCACACTTTTGTTCCATGGCTGCACTGAAGAGAACTGAATCCATGAGTCTTTACAGTCAATGGAGACAGAGGTGGTGTGTGATTTTATGGTTCTTTTGTTGGGGGGGGGGCAATTATACAATTTCCAGAGGAGCCATTTTATGAAATCTGATATGTAAGCACATCTTTTCCATTTTCCTTCCACTGGTCTCCCAGATCACTACCTCTTTCCCATTCATCTGCTCCACTTTCTGTTCAGCTGCTTAGGTACAAGCTGAAAAGCACATAGAGATGAAAGAGGAAGTGAGAGAGAGTGTACCTCTTCCAACTTCCCCTTCAGCTCTTTATGCTTTGCAAAGGGGATCAGTGTAACTACCCTTGCCATCTCATGACAAAGAGGCAGTGATTGGGCATTGGTAGATCCAGGCCAGGGGCTTTGTAGGCACCAAGGGAGGTCCTCAAGAGTGCCGCTGTACCCATGGCACTGCAATCCCTGGCTCATCTTAGAGCTACATGGATGGCCTTGAGCAAAGCTTTGTCCTCATGTCCTCCCTTGTCCCACTGGAGGAAGACTTAAACAAGCCAGTTTTATAAGCCATGGGTTGATGTTTGCTTGTACCGCGGCTGTTGTTTTAAACCAGGATTCCTGTTTCTCACGTAATGTTAAGCCAAGGTTCTTTGAAACCGAATGCAAACTCCACAGATGTCCTCTTCCTTCTGGCCATGCAGGGAGGGCGAGTGCTTGGGACTTGTCCATGTGGCACTACACTGTGGTTTACTGTTGCATGTGAACCAGCCAATTAGCTTAAAAGGAGAACGGCATGAACATAGCACAAAAAGGGCAAGTACTCTGCTAAAGCCTTCTTGAATAGCCGGCTTTGCTTCCAAGCATCTAAAAGCACACAGTGCTTGAAGGATCTTGCCTGGCAGGCATATCCCCGTGGTGGGTTCTCCACTTTGCAGCCAACAACCAAGGAATCTAGAGCAAGGCTTCATGTACTGAATGGAGCATGCAGGGGAAGGAACATAATGGCCTGAAAGATATCTGAGTGCCAATCAGTTTAGAAATCTCCGGTTTTATTTATTTGTTTTCGAAAGCAAGTAATAGATCTGAAGGCTTCCAAGATGGGTCTGCATGTATGTGGGTAATATCTAATAACATCTCAGACGGCAGCGGTCTGTCTGAACAGGCTGCCCTTGTCTTTGATCAGCAGCCAGGGAAACACTGTGGACAGAATACATTGGACTTGGAGCAGGAATAAGTCTGTTCAAATCCCCTTGCGCCTTTGACGCTCTTGGGGTCGTCTTTTTCTTTGGGGATCACTCGTAGCCGAGTAAGATTGTCTTCTATAAACACGGTTTTAACAATGAGTCCATAAGTGACTGTGGAGGCCAATTTTGGATCCACAGGTCCTTCCACAGTGGGGACATTGATTTCCAGGCGGGAGTTGATCACAGTGTGGATTTGCCAAGCGTGCCTTCCTCTTAGCACGTTTCTCCCTTGTGTCCTGAGTTCGAGTGTTTTCAAAGCCCATGACACCTTGGGTAAAGGCTGTTCTCCAACTGGAGTGCTCGCAGGCCAGTGTTTCCCAGTTGTCAGTGTTTATACTACATTTTAAAAGATTTGCCTTGAGAGCATCTTTAAACCTCTTTTGTCGTCCATCGGCATTACGCTTTCCATTATTTTTAAGTTCGGAATAGAGTAGTTGCTTTGGAAGATGATCATCAGACTTCCACACAGCATGACCAGTCCAACGAAGCTGATTTTGAAGAATCATTGCTTCAACACTGGTGACCTTTGCTTCTTCCAATACACTGATACTAGTTCGCCTGTCTTCCCAAGTGATGTGTAAAAATTTTCGGAGACACCATTGATGGAATCTTTCGAGGAGTTGGAGATGGTGTTTGTAAGTGGTCCATGTTTCACAAGCATATAGTAAGGTTGGTAGTACAACAGCTTTGTAAACAAAGCTACAAAGCTTTTGGGGTAAGACTGGACCAGTCACACACTCTCGGACTAGGCCATATTGTTGTTCTGAGACTAAAAAGGGTGTATAAATTATCACACCGGTTATAGAATATGAGACCCCACAGGATCTGGTATTTTTTCTGTTGAATTTTATAGATGGCTCCATTAAACGTGTAGCATAAAGAATTAGTTTCATGTGTGGTCATAACAGCAAGCGTTTTGCTGGCCAAAAAAAAAGTGGGGGGGGGGGGGAGATTAAACCATTGCCATTTGTAAAAGGGTGGATAGAAGAAAATGTAAGAATTTGCCAAAGGAATACATCGCATTAGAATAAGTGTGAGAGAGAGAGATAGTGAGGGGGAGGTGATGACAGGTTAAGTTTATAATAAAGTGGATCTTCTTTACCGAACATGGTAAAAACCTGTTGCTTCTTGATTATTATTATTTTAATATATTGATTTCAGATCTCAGGTATGTGTTAGGTATTTTGCAACTGTTCTAGTTGTGTTGCTGTTTTTGTTGTTATATGGTCAGTTTCGTACCCATCCTTACAGCAATTTAAAAATGCAGTATTAAGAACAGTTTAAGAGAAATTACAGTCCTATGGCTCTGCTCCTGCTCGTATTGTTTTAATATATGCATTAGAAGTGAATCATACTGATTTATAATGCTTACTTTATAGGAGAAATTATATATTAGCGAAGAATATGCTCCAAGAGTATTCAACCTCCTTTTGACCGATTGATCTATTTATTAATCTCTATTCTTTCCTTTTTTTAAAAAAATACACCCATGTATTTTTATTCTGTTGATTTTTTGCTTAATATATGTAGACTGTCTTTAATGTGTGTAATCTGTGCATCTTGGCATAATTATTCTTCTCTGGGCACATGTCGGGTGCCAACACAGGATTTTGATCCCCTCCTCTGCCCAGCACTCTGTATGGCTATGTATAAGCAGCCCTTCACTTCTCTTGAGCTATGCTTTGTCTCACCAGCCCTTCTGCTTCAAAACAGTTGTCCAGCATTTGTGGCCGTGATTAAAATACACGAGGATTTAGAGGTAGGATATATACAACAGGTGCACTCTAATGCGTATAAAAATAAGGAAAACTGATCCCGGCTCCTACCCCTATTTAAAGATGCACAAAGCTATATTGCTGTAAATGGTTTGAAAAGCTGGTAAAGAAATATTGAGAGGTTGCAGGTAATTATCCGGTTTGGTTTTCTATGCTTTTTCCTCTCTGCTCTGGTTCACCTATCGCTGTGAACCACAATCAAGCATGTTGTTTAGTCGTGTCCGACTCTTCATGACCCTATGGACCAGAGCACTCCAGGCACTCTTGCCTTCCACTGCCTCACACAGTTTGGTTAAACTCATGTTAGTAGCTTCGAGAACACTGTCCAACCATCTCGTCCCCTTCTCCTTGTGCCCTCAGTCTTTCCCAACATCAGGGTCTTTTCCAGGGAGTCTTCTCTTCTCATGAGGTGGCCAAAGTATTGGAGCCTCAGCTTCAGGATCTGTCCTTCCAGTGAGCACTCAGGGCTGATTTCCTTCAGAATGGAGAGGTTTGATCTTCTTGCAGTCCATGGGACTCTCAAGAGTCTCCTCCAGCACCATAATTCAAAAGCATCATTTTTTTGGCGATCAGCCTTCTTTATGGTCCAGCTCTCACTTCCATATATCACTACTGAGAAAACCATAGCTTTAACTATACGGACCTTTGTTGGCAAGGTGATGTCTTTGCTTTTTAAGATGCTGTCTAGGTTTGTCATCGCTTTTCTCCCAAGAAAAGCATAGCTTTGTTTTAAAGCTATAGCTTTATTTTAAAGCATAGCTTTGTTTTAAAGGCGGATGTTCAGTGTTGCTAGCGCACAGGACTAAAATCTTGCTCCTCGCCTGCTTCACCGCCAAAAGCCAAGCCATGGTTTGCCTTGGCCATTTCATCCGAATATGATGTAATGCATTGCAGGGGGTTGAACTAGATCAGGCTTCCTCAACCTCGGCCCTCCAAATGTTTTGAGACTACAATTCCCATCATCCCTGACCACTGGTCCTGCTAGCTAGGGATCATGGGAGTTGTAGGCCAAAAACATCTGGAGGGCCGAGGTTGAGGAAGTCTGAACTAGATGACGCTCCAGGTCCCTTCCAACTCTATGATTCTTAGAGGTCATTGTTTGGTTTCCCATGATCAAATGACTAGTGGTAATCCAACATCAAAGCTTGGTTACAACTTATGGTTTGTTTGGAGAGCAAAACCATAGTTTAGCAGGAGTGGGCTGTTCTTTTAGCCTTGTGTACCACCATACTGTGTGCTCACCTTTAAACCATACTTAAATTCAACTGTGGTTTAAAACGGTATGTGAACCTGATCGCTTGTTAGCTTAGTAGACTTGCAGTTAATATTTCCTACTCATTTGTGCTTCTTAATTTGCCCCTATGCTGATCTATTTGTTTTTGGTGGAAGGGTTCCCCACTTGTGGAATGCTCTCCTCGTGCCTTTGCTACATATTGTTAGGCGCCAGGCAAAAGCATTCCTCTTCTCCCAGGCCTTTAGCTAATTAAATAATTTGTGGACTTTTAAACGGGGGGGGGGGGGGAGGGAGGAAGGTATTGCTTCTGTTTGTTATTATGTTATGCATTTTTGTGTTTTTATATTGTAAACTACCCTGTGATTTTCGGGTGAAGGGTGATATAGAATAATAATAACAGTAATAATAATTATTAATAAATAAACATAACTCTGGGTTATAGACAGAAAGTAGTTCATGTAGTTTACTTCTTGTTTTAGAGTAGACCTGTGGAGGTTTACAGAATTGGTGGCCTTACCGTCTTAATTCCCATACATCTGAAATGGAGATTATAACCAGTAATTACTTTATGGAGATTATAACATAAACTACGATGCAGAAGCTTAGTGATGCTTAATCTCTTGCATGGGAAAAGAATTAAAGTCATATTTTGCTAGTATTGCAGGGGAAAATACATTAATGATTTCATCTAATGTATTTCCCCTGAAAGTCTAGCAAAGTATTACTGCATCATCGCGGCTAGTGAACTTTACTACGGCTTTTCAGCAATCGGAAAACAAGCAATACGTAAAGCACTTATGAGTAATGTTAATGAAGCCGAATTTTGCGCTGAACTTGTGGTAGAACCATATTAAGCGCCCGCCCCCCTTTGCTCTGGTGACTTCAAACTGGCTTTGCAAAAGAACTTTCAGTGAACCGTGCATATAAAGGTGGCATAACTATTATGTTGGAGGTAAAATTGTGGGAACACACTTGCCTTGGAGCTTGAAATTGATAAGTACTTCAGTGCAAATAATATATAATTATATATATCCTTTTGTGATGTACTACACAAGGTACAGCTGTGTAGTCTTTGTGTGTTTGTGTGTGTGTGTGTGTGTGTGTGTGTGTGTGTGTTTTCTGCATTGCTTACTATGGTTAGACTGCTCTCATGACAGATGTAGATGAGGGAAAGGGAATGAACTTGCACACGGCTATCCAGCGAGTTTATGACTCCTCATGAGCAAACGAAGCAAATATCATTTGGTCTGGAAACCCATTTTCTGCCCAATGTCGTTCAAGCTAAAACATTTTTACGTTAAAATATTCATTTGGTGCATTTCAGTCACTGAGAAGCATACATGCCCAACGGCTGCTTTAAAAACCTCCTGGCACCTCCTCCTTCAGCTGGTTCTGAAAAACATTCTGCTTTACTTGATTGTATAAAAGAAAAGGGGGGAAAACTTGATTATTTTTCAAATACTTTGCACCCACTCTTCATATAAATGATGAGAAGTGCAGTATAATGTCATCCATCACTTACAGGAATGCCGAGTAATTAGCCTAAACGTTTGCAAGGAGGGGGTGGAAATCACTTACCGAGATTAGAAGATGAAACCAGTGCTGAATAAATCTGTTCTTGCCTTTGGGGTGGGGGGGAATGTAGTGGCCAGTTGCCTTGTTGGCAAGCACAGTTCATGCTAGGAGAAGTGAAAATGTCTGCTCTTCACCCACATTGCAAAGAGCTCAATGGTTGAGCACTTCCTTTGTTTGCAGAAGGCCACAGGTTTGATCCCCACATCTCCATGCAGAGCTGGGGATGCCCCCTCCTTGAAATCATGGAGAGCTAATGCCAGTCATCTTGGACATTGCTGAGTAAGCTGGACCCAATGATCTGTGTCCCTGCCTCTGAATCAGGGCTGTGCTTCCCTCATCTTTCAAAGTGAGGCTAACAGCGCCATCTTGGCAACTAACAATTTCCAGAGGGGTTGCCATGTTGGTTTGTTGCAGCAGACACAGCGACTCGTCTTGTCCGGCACCTTGAAGAATTTTAATATGTACAATTAATGGGTGTTCAGGATGCCCCAAGTCACCTTATGGTGTTTGCTACAAGTGGCTTACATGTCTACCCCTCTGAATATTGTGAGATAAGACACTTGTTCTTCTTACTTTTAAGGACTGTAAAACAGTATTTAGAAGTGAGGCATTGACCAAGAGCAAAAAGATTGCACATACCCTGACCCTAAGGGCATCCATCAGGGTGAACATGGTCAATGCAGTCCTCACTGTTGTGTGGTAGGCATGCCTGTGTACTCTTTGTTTCATCATCTTCACAATAAGTTCTGTGTCATTTGAGCTCCAGCCGTTGCCCAACTAATTTCATTCTCCACAACGCTAAGGAGCAATTCAGTATGCTGGAGAGGGCACTTGGCACTGATCTGTTGATGATCAGCTTCATCCGGCCATTGTGTCATGAGACTGGGACCTAAACTGAATTATCAGGTGCCCTTCAGACCTTGAACTAAAACTTGCATCGACCCCAGCTAGCATGGGCAATGGTCAGGGCGGATGAGAGTTGGTCCCCTGCCCCAGGGTGGTTGGACTAAACTCCCATCAGCAATGTTCATTGGCCATGATTGCCTGGGCTCGTGGGAATTGTAGTCCACAGCCTTCAGAGGTCACCACCTTAGTTACTCCTGTACTAGGTAATGCTGCCCCATATTTGGGATTCAGTTTCCAAGGCTTAGTGCCAAGTGAGTTCTTTTATTTGACATGGCCTTTCGGAATGTTACCTGGTCTTAGCAACACATCTTACTGGCATTACTAGATTTTTGTTTGGAAGGCTTTAAACTTTTGTGCTGTGTTTATGATTACGTGTAAACGCTCTAGGTGTTGGCATGCAATGCAAGTGTGGGGCAGTGCAGCACAAGGACCTAAAGCTATTTTTCTCTTGGCCTAGGACTGGAGCTTGGCAGGCATATTGGAACAGAAAGCAATAAGAAGCACCTGGTTAGCAACTGATTATTTCAGTTGAGGAGGAGATGAAGGGTCACTGCGGACTGTCTAACTTTGTCTTTCTCCACTGATCTCTGCTTATGCATCAGTTTATGGTGTCTTGGCTTAAGGATTGGAGCTATTAGCTGATGCGACTAAAGGGAGAGGCTCCTACTGTCCACATTGAGGAGTGGGGCTGAGCCCTTTCCCTGTTTCTTAGAGCTTACAGAGTACTCTGCAGAAGTTTCCGTTGCTGTTCATCCCGGAGGCTATTTGGGAGTCCTTTGCTTGTGTATTAGCCAGTATTAGAAACCGAGATGTGAAAGCTAGGGTCTAAATGGCACCTTCAACCTAGGTCAGAGGCACCGCAATGGAGCATCTAGGGACGCTTTTTTAGTAACAAGAATACAAAGCTGAAAATGAATGAACTGCAGCTAAAATCTTATGTTCATTTTTCACATGGTCTAGTCCTCATCGGAAGACTGCTAAAATACAAAGCCGTTCTTCCCCTGCCCACCCCCCTAATATTCTTAATAATATTCTTAATAGTATTCTTCTCTAGTCTTCAGAGTGTAGCTAGAAGTGGGGAGGCAGAAAAAGGTCCTCTTTTCCTTCTACTCAGCAGTTTTAATCTGAAATCTTAGGCGCAGTACAGCGCCCAGAGTTCAGAAACTGCTCACATTAATGAAATTCCCTGTTGCAAAAGGCACCTAGAACAATGTGAGTTTCGGACGCTGGTATTGGAATACAGTTGAGCATAATGTGGTTTGGATTGGGGAGTTCACACTAAGAACCAGATTGGCAAATCATGGCCGAGGGGCTTAATATCTCAACAATATGTGCACAAACATGCATTTTCCTCTTTCAGCTGGCTAGACTGGCAAATGTGTGTGCCTCTTGGCACTGGAATGAGTAAAAACTTCCAAATTGATTCATCAGCTTATTTCCGTATTAATCACTCCAGTCTAAAAGCCCATATATCTGTTTAATGTAATTAGATTGCTCAGACTATAGCATTAGCTGGCCCTGAATAGGTATTTAATCCATTTCTTTTGTATTGTGTTGCGTTGGTCGCATAAACAGAAAATGCATATATTAATGCAAGCTTGTCATCATTCATTAAGCTCTCTCCTTTCAACAGCATCAGGGAAAAAAATATTTGGCTTTTTAAAATTATTTCAAGCACAGACCTTCCTGTTTGCAATTCTAAAGAAAAGCTAACATGGTGCAATACAATGACAGTTCAACATGGAATGTCACAAGATGTGAATATATATATTTAAAACCAGGTGAGAGGTTTGTGGAGCAGGGCAAGCTGAGGTTGCTTAAAAAAATAATAATAGTGTTTATTCCAGGATTTCAAATTTGTGCATTAGCATACACGTACAGTACATGACATTCCTGTTTCTTATGCAAGCGGACAGGAAATGCATGTAAGCAGTCTCTTTGTGAACTATTTCAGATTTATTTCTGAAGGTCCCCTTTTCATTTTTCAGGACGAGAGGGGAGAGAAGTGGAGGGTAAAAGGAAGCAGAGATACGCAGATGTTGAGAAGTTTGCTCACTCTTCTTTCGAGTGAAGAATAGTTCAGAAGTTTGTTGTCACCAGCCAGATAACTTTTCAAACAGTGGCTGTTGAGATACCAGAGTGAAAAAACCTAACCATTTGGCTTGTGTCTCCAGACCAGTCCAATTTGATGTAAATTTTGCTGCTGACTTTATTGGCAGCCTGGATGCTAGTAGCATTCATGTATCCTCATATACACATGCTGTATTCCTCCTTCTGTGCTAGTCAGCATTTCCTAGACCGTTCACAGTTTGCTTCCTTCTTTCTATGTTATTGAGTCTTTTCTGACCCACCATTCTGAGGGTTTCTCGCTGTTTACGTTGCCCCACCTCCTCCTCCATACGTCAGCATCCCTTCTTGAGGAAGAACTTTTTTTTTAAGCGGGTTGGAAGCCAAGTGACTAGCCAGTAAGCTCCTCTGATCCGCTGAGCTGGAAAAAGCATGCCGTGTGCAGCAGCTGTTTCGCCCCTTTCATCTGTAACATGGGTGTTGTGCTGCTGTTTCCGTTCTTGTTTCTCTATCAGCTGAGTCAGCTCCTGCTCCTGCTGTGGGCTTTGCAGCCACTATGAGACGGAGGAGAGACATTTTTTGATCCTGAGGTGCTCAAATAGCCTTGGAGATTAAAGGTTTCTCCTTCCAGAGGTTAAGTAAGGGAGGAAGAGTAACCTAATTCTCCACTGAGGGTGTTGTTGTGGTCCTGGGGTGTGGTCCTCAAGTAGCGAGAGAAACAAGCCATTGTCTTATATTGGCTCCGATTGCTGATGTGATGCATTAAATGTGTCGGTGTCAGAAACTTAAAGAACAATGGATTCAAAAGTCAGAAGGAAAACCAAAACGGCAAGTGCGATCTGTGCCGTTGTTTGGGAGTGGAGGGATTCAACAGTTGCTAACAGACATGCTGAATATTAGCTATCTAAATATTAGCAGTTCTTTGGTTGTGCATGTGCGTTGTAGTCTGAATTTTTGCTTTGTGAGCTGCACATGTTCTATTTGGGGCAGCAAAAGAAATAATATTTTTTGAAAAGTAATAATAATAATGTGGGCTGTCTATTATATAGATAACAACGATGCAACAAGTTCAAACCACATTCAAACAGAAAGAAGCACATGGAATTTGGGAAGCAAGGTCTTGCAAGATGCACCAGTATTAATAGGGGTCTCAGCTAATGGACATGCCATACTTTAAGCAGGAACTGCAAAGCTGAAGAGCTGTGGTTAAGACACAAGTTTACAGCCTAATTACACTATATGTGAGAAACATTCTTCAATCCCAACCTCCCTGACTGTACTTCATGGTAGAGTTCCATAGCCGCAGGCCAAGGCATCAAAAGCAGCATGACCTTTTTGTGGGCGGAGGTAGAAGATGAGCAATCTATTTTAGAAACGAATCTTTGAAGAAGAGACTTTTGGCTTCCTGTTTTCTGTCAAAGGAACGGGCGTCGCTGCTGAAAGACCTCTATTCCACTGTATTTGTGACATGTGCATGTGTACACACACACACACACACACACACACACACACACACACACGGGTTCTACCCAGTGCAAGTCATACTCAGAGTAGACCCATTGAAGTTAATGGACACGACTAACTGAGGTTTATGAATTTCAGTGGGTCCTACTCTGAGTAGAATTCAGCTGGCTGCAACCTCCTGGCTTTACAGTGAAAAGTGAGTTGAGAGCAGGAGGTGACCACAGAAGACATGTAAATAAAGGAGTGGGAGAAAAGCAGTGTTTGTCTGTGAGGAGGGATGAGTATATATGGTTGGGGTTCCTCGGGGTTTGATTTTATCCCCCGTGCTGGTTAACATCTACATGAAACCACTGAGTGGGGTCATCAGACGAATTGGAGTACAGTGGTACCTCGGGTTACATACGCTTCAGGTTTCATACGCTTCAGGTTACTCCGCTAACCCAGAAATATTACCTCGGGTTAAGAACTTTGCCTCAGGATGAGAACAGAAATCATGCTCCGGCAGCAGGGGGCCCCATTATCTAAAGTGGTGCTTCAGGTTAAGAACAGTTTCAGGTTAAGAACGGACCTCCAGAACGAATCAAGTTCTTAACCCGAGGTACCACTGTACATTGTCAGCAATATGCTGATGACACACAGCCCTGCTTCTCCTTGACATCTTCAGGTGAGGCAATGGATGTGCTGGTCTTGCCTCGGTAGTGGACTGGATGAGAACCGACAAGCTGAAGCTCAATCCAGATAAGACTGAGGTGTTATTAGTGAACAGTTCCTGGACTGGATGGAAGAGAGATGGCCTGCTCTTGATGGGGTTGCACACTCTCCGAAGGAGCAGGGACTCAGCTTGGGGGCTTCTTCTAGGTCCATGGCTGTTGCTTGAGGCTCAGGTGGCATGGAGCACCTTCCATCAGCTTTGGAAGAGTGCAGCACACACTCGCCCTGGTGAGAACACATGAGTGTCTATGTCCCCTATATGGTGGGAAGCCATGATATTGTCATGGCATTATGTGGTCACATATCAACTTGCTTTTTAAATTGGATTTGGGTCACCTATAGTTGCCAGGTTTTTTGTATTTAGCTGATTGAATAGACCTAGGGGTATCTACCAAAACAGTAGCATCTTTACCCTTCCCTTAAAACTATGAAAACTGTATATTCTACAAGATTAAAAAAGAGTCCTGTTTACTATATGAATATATGTACCATTCGTTTCCCTCTTACCTTGGCAAGTGGTTTCTCCGGCATGCTTTTCAAGTATAAATTGATGTAAATTATATTTCTGTTTGCTTTTATACTCTCCTCCTAGGCATGTAGACTTGCTTCCTTCTACTAGACTAACAATTTTGCAGTTGGAAAGGTGGACGGTTCACTTTATCCACCCGGGTTATTAAATCTTCATGCTGGTGGTTAGATGTGTTCTCAAGTTTCAGGGCCAACAGGGATTTGAGGTAATCTCTCAATCATTCTTTGGGATTTAGTAAGTGATAATGGTACATGCAGATGAAAAGTGAATTACGACGAGGGAACAAGCTTAGTTGCAGGGTACAGTGGTAAAGGTGTGTCGACATGGTCTGGAAGGTGAAATCTGCAGGGAGGAATGTCATGGGAGTTGTGTGATCTTCCAAAGAGGATTCTTCTATATTTAGAGATGCAAGTCCTTGCTAGTTGCTTGTACTTGGCTCTGCAAACAGGGTTGGAGCTCTGCAAACAAACACACTCTCATTTCACAAGCCTACCAACTGCAGGCTGTCTAACTTGTTTTGCCCACAAGTCTTAATTTTCTTGGTATGGGAAAAAGTGGGGGACGCACACTCTGCATTTCGGTCCAGTTTGTCTTAACGTTCTTGAGCCTTTAACACATTGGTGTAAATCAGGGTTTCCCAAACTTGGGTCTCCAGCTGTTTTTGGACTACAGTTCCATCATCCCTGACCACTCATCCAACTAGCAAGGGATGGTGGGAGTTGTAGTCCAAAAACAGCCGGAGACCCAAGTTTGGGAAACCCTGGTGTAAATGATACAGCAGCAGTGCATTACTGCAAGACACACCAAGGCCGCCAGTGAAGGCATGGCTTTGCTTGGTCACTAAACTGAAAAGATTCTCACTTCCTTGGATTATCGCTGTGCCTGCTCTTCTGCCGTTTGTGCAGCAAAGATAAAGGGCATAAATGATAGGAAACTGCTTTCTATCATTGCACTGACTAGCCATGGCTCTCCAGGATTTCAGATTTGTACTTTTGCAGCACAAATTTTCACTCTGTAAGTCAGTATGCAGCAGCACATTAGGTGAATCCATGGGGGAGAAAACAAGAATACTTGAAGATGTAATGGTAGGTGGCCTTGTCTGAATTAGCCCTTGGAAAACCTTCAGTCTTGCAAGCATGCTTCTTGAGAAGTGAATTTTGGACCTAGTAACAAATTCCTTATTTCTCATGGCGTGCCCGTGCTGCATAAGCTGTCTTTCGAACCTTAAACTGAAAAGGCTTGGAATTGTAGGCAATGCTTCTTATTACCTCTAATAATGTGATTACAGTGGTGCCTCGCAAGACGAAATTAATTCGTTCCGCAAGTCTCTTCGTCTTGCGGTTTTTTCGTCTTGGGATGCACGGTTTCCCATAGGAATGCATTGAAAATCAATTAATGCGTTCCTAGGGAAACCGCCTTCAGACCAGGTCCGGGGACAGACTGTCCCCGGACCTCTTCTGAAGGCTGGGGGGGGGGACAAGGGCTTTTCTTCCCACCCCCAGCATTTTAAAAAACCCTGGGACAGCGGAGGACTTCTCCGCTGTCCGGGCGATCTTAAAATGCTGGCGGGCGGCATTTTAAAATCGCCCCGGGACAGCGGAGGACTTCTCCGCTGTCCGGGGCGATTTAAAAGCCCCTGGGAAGGCAGGCAGGGGGGACAAAGACTTTCGCCCCCCGCCCGCCTTCAGAAGGTGTTCCCGCCCCCCCCCCCGCCCGGCTTCGCAGCAGCGCTACGAAGCCCGGCGGCTGGGGCAGGTGTTCCCGCCCCCCACCCGGCTTCGCAGCAGCGCTACGAAGCCCGGCGGCTGGGGCAGGTGTTCCCGCCCCCCCCCCACCCCGCTTCGGAGCAGCGTTCCGAAGCGGGGTGGCTGGGGCAGGTGTTCCCGCCCCCTGCCCGGTTTCGCAGCAGCGCTACGAAGCCCGGTGGCTGGGGCAAGTGTTCCCGCCCCCCCCACCCCACTTCGGAGCAGCGTTCCGAAGCGGGGTGGCTGGGGCAGGTGTTCCCGCCCCCCGCCCGGCTTCGCAGCAGCGCTACGAAGCCCAGTGGCTGGGGCAAGTGTTCCCGCCCCCCACCCCGCTTCGGAGCAGCGTTCCGAAGCGGGGTGGCTGGGGCAGGTGTTCCCGCCCCCCACCCCGCTTCGGAGCAGCGTTCCGAAGCGGGGTGGCTGGGGCAGGTGTTCCCGCCCCCCGCCCGGCTTCGCAGCAGCGCTACGAAGCCCGGTGGCTGGGGCAAGTGTCCCCGCCCCCCCCACCCCGCTTCGGAGCAGCGTTCCGAAGCGGGGTGGCTGGGGCAGGTGTTCCCACCCCCCGTCCGGCTTTGCAGCAGCGCTACGAAGCCCGGTGGCTGGGGCAAGTGTTCCCGCCCCCCCCACCCCGCTTCGGAGCAGCGTTCCGAAGCGGGGTGGCTGGGGCAGGTGTTCCCGCCCCCTGCCCGGCTTCGCAGCAGCGCTACGAAGCCCGGTGGCTGGGGCAAGTGTTCCCGCCCCCTCCACCCCGCTTCGGAGCAGCGTTCCGAAGCGGGGTGGCTGGGGCAGGTGTTCCCGCCCCCCGCCCGGCTTCGCAGCAGCGCTACGAAGCCCGGGGGCGGGGGCAAGTGTTCCTGCCCCCCCACCCCGCTTCGGAGCAGCGCTACGAAGCCCGGCGGCTGGGGCAGGTGTTCCCGCCCCCCCACCCCGCTTCGGAGCACCGGGAGAAGCGATCTCCCCGCAGCCCCTTGCTTCAAAAGAGGTCCGGGGGCAGACCTCTTTTGAAGCAAGGGGCGGTGGGGAGAAGCGATCTCCCCGCCGCCCCTTGCTTCAAAAGAGAAGACCCACTGTCCCCGGGGCAAGCTTCGTTTTGCGAAGCAAGCCCATAGGGAAATTCGTCTTGCGAGGCAACTCGAAAACGAAAAAACCTTTTGTTTTGCGAGTTTTTCGTCTCGCGAGGCGTTCGTCTTGCGGGGTACCACTGTATCTGCCTCCTCCTTGAATATTGGGTTGGAAGCTATGCCCAGCCAGCAGTACTCCCCTCAAAAATTAAGCAGAGGGACATTTACCCCATCCAAGCCTCCTCCAGCAGAGCAGATTATTTCTGGGCTATAACATTTTTGCATTCTCCCTTCTCTGTACTATTCTTTAAATTCTACTGGTTCTTCTCTCTCTCCCCCTCCTATTTTTTGGTATAACTTTTTTCACAGATATGCTAGCAATTTTACTTTTATTTTCCTGAATCTCTAGGTCTCTTTTTTAACTTCAGTATAAGATATATTCAGTCTTCATCATTCGCTAATCATATCTGACTTTTTCTTGGTGCCATTTGCTACCTGAGATTCTTAAACTGGTTTTGAAGATTTAAAAAATGAGCACTCCATTGTGCGGCTTTTCTTCCTTTCCAAAGAAAAGAAAAGTTTTTCTTAGAACCATTTTCTTAGAACCATTTAGATCTATTCTGATAACTCATTTGAGAAAAGTACAGTGTGTGATTGTGCAGATTGCAATGTGCATCGGAGAGAACAGGCTAGAATCGCCCTATGCTTCTGTGAAGCAAGGAGCAAGTTTAATAAAACATACATGGTGTCTCTCTGAATCATCTGGGTAAGAAATCTGCAACCGAGATCCAGAATAAATAGCACCTTTAAGTAAGCAGTCATGCTTATCTGAGTTGGACAATGTGTTCATGTGCATATAAGGCGTTTTTTTCATCAAACTTGTCTCTAGCCCTCATTGAATCTTTCAGGCCTTGGGTAACTTGCAACTTTAAAGGTAAAGGTAAAGGGACCCCTGACCATTAGGTCCAGTCGCGGACGACTCTGGGGTTGTGGTACTCATCTTGCTTTATTGGCCGAGAGAGCCGGCGTACAGCTTCCAGGTCATGTGGCCAGCATGACTAAGCCGCTTCTGGCGAACCAGAGCAGCGAACGGAAATGCCGTTTACCTTCCCGCTGGAGCGGTATCTATTTATCTACTTGCACTTGACATGCTTTCGAACTGCTAGGTTGGTAGGAGCTGGGACCAAGCAACGGGAGCTCATCCCGTAATGGGGATTCAAACCGCCAACCTTCTGATCGGCAAGCCCTAGGCTCTGTGGTTTAGACCACAGTGCCACCCACATCCCAACTTGCAACTTACCTACCCCTAAATAAAACTCCTTGGCTGCAATTTTGCTGAAGTTGCTTTGAGGGGTGTGCAGACTGAGATTTTTCATTGCCATGCAAGGCCATTTCAGACGTCCCCTTCCACATACCTGGCAGTGGGAAGTAAATGTATATACAGGCTTGTGGTTTGCTAACTGTGATGTAAGCCATACTTCTTGAGTTTCCTCACCCCTTCCATTGACTACGTAGATCCCTCAGAGGAGGATTGGGGTATATTTGTTTGATTCCTGCCCCCTAATTTGTATGAGTTGCTATGTATGTATCAAATTTAAACTCACCATACAGCCGATGGTCCAGTCTGCATTTCACAGTAAACTATAGTTTACCATAGTGTACTTCAGTGCGTTTGACTCCTCCCCACATGGAGGAAACATACCATGATCCCTGACTTAGTGTTCTGCCCAAACCATGATGTACAAACCAAGAATAAACCTTGGCTACAGATTACTGCTTGGGAACTCAGGGGGAAACAACATGGCCAGGATAGGTCCGTGCAGAGTTTACTGTGACATGCAAACAAGGCCAATGTGTTTTAGAAAGAGTGCTGCAGAATACAGTCAGTAGGAAACAGCGTTTGTATTGTACAAATAAATGTGTGTGCTTTGTAACCTCTCCCTCAAATTGAGACTTGAAACATTGACCTAGCTTTGAAAAATGAAATTTAGAGATCACAGCTTCGTTCTTGGAAGTTCCTGCAACTTTCTGACTTGTAGATTTTGCTACTTCCTCTGTAGAGCATAACTTTATATAGAAGGAAGATGGATATGTACTTTCGACTACTGCTGTGGCAAAGCAATCGAGAGAACTTGTACAAATGTGGAAGGTGCTAGTGTTTTTGCACCATTTCAGAATGCACGCGGGTGAAATTATTGATTTAAACGTTCTTCCATATCTTGGTTTTCTGCTAATCGGAGATTTAAGCTTTCTATGTGGAAAAAGAACCTCTTAGACAATGGGGGCACTAGCCCTTAGTTGCATGAAGCTTCAAGTGATTTATACAAAAAGTGAGATATAGTTTGGTTTCTTCAAAAAAGCAAAACAAAAACCAAGAGAGAAATATCATGTTGTAAACTGAGATGCACTTTGAACATTGTGTCCCAGTCCAGGTTTTCACGGCACAAACACTGTCTGTCCTCAGCATGCCACCAAAGGAGACTTACTCTCTGACACGGGAACAATGAAATATGTGCCAATGGCTCAGTCCCTACCCTTTTCCCGTTTTGTGTGACTCTGGTTTTATTATTGTATTATTCAAATTTGTGTGCTACAGGAATCTCGGCTGCACAAAGCCTTCGGTGGAAACGAAAATGCGGTGAAAGTGAAGCCAAACAAGTGTTGGCACAGACCCTTTCAAATTTATTTATTTATATTAAATTTATATACCACCCTGCACTTGAGGATCACAGGGCAGTTTGCAGTATAAAAGCATCAAAATACATAATGGCTAGCAAAACAATAACCCCCACACTCCACACTCCATTTAAAAGGCCATAGATTATTTAATTGGCCAAAGGCCTGGGATAAATGTTTTTGCCTGGCCCCTAAGGAGATTTAACAAAGGCCTCAGGTGAGCCACCCTGGGGAGAGCATGCCACAAACGGAGCCACCACAGAAAAGGCCTGTTCTTGTGTTGCCACCCTCCGGATCTCTTGCGGAAGGGGCACACAAAAAAGGACCTCGAGTGATGATCACGGGGTCTGGGTTGGTTCATATGGGGAGAGGCGGTCCTTGAGGTATTGTAGTCCTGAGCCACTTAGACCTTTCCAGTTCAAAACAAGTTAGGCTATCCCTGCCCAGATAGGGCTGCAACTGGACCACCAGCCCAAACTGGTGGAAGTCACCACTGAGACCACCTGAGCCTCAAGTGACAGTAAAGTTTCCATGCTGTTTCGTTCAAAGGGCAATCCCCATCAAGAGCAGGTCACCTCCCATCCATTCTTATCCTGCCAAATGAGGGGCTTGTGTCTCCATTTGGTTTTGCTGTATTCCTACCTGCTACAGAAAAATAGTATGGGAGCAACTCATGCCTCAGAAATTGCCTAAGACTTGGGTAGTCAGGCCATTGTTCCATCTAGATCTGTGTTGTGTACATTGACTAGCAGCAGCTCTCCCAGTTTTCAGCCAGGGTCTAGTGTAGCCTTACCTGGAGATGCCATAGTTTGATCCTGGGACCTTCTGTATGCAAAGCAGATGTTCTACCACTGAACTTAGTCTCCTACCATTTTTTGTGTTCATCAGTAACTCATTTACACATTTACAAGGCAGGCAAAATTTTCTTCAACATGTTTCCAGGAATACGCTTCCTCATTCTCCTTATCATTGCCAACAATCATGTGAAACAGATCCCTGTCTATTTGTCAAAGGTCAGGTAAATTGTTAGTAGCCAGATCCAAGTCCAGGGCTCATTGAATTTCTCAAACTAAAAATCTATCCAAGTTCTGTTTTCTGCAGAACACTTATGAGAAATGTTCTAGCTTTGCGAAAACGAGAATGCTTCTCCCTCTTTCATTAACCCGAGCATATTTTTAGTTGCAAAACATTAAAAAACAAAACAGAGTTTACAATAGATGCAAAACTTATTTTAAAATCTTAGGATAAATGTTTTAAATATAGGGTGAATATTTCATTGTGTCTGTGACAGAGAAATATAATCTGGAGATAAGTATACGAATTTCAAATGAATTGCATGTTAAGAGGTTGAAAGTATAGCTAAGATTACATCTACAAGAGGTTACACTTAGGTGTAATTAATATTGGATGCTTAGGTAATTAGAAATGATTATATTACACTATGCTATGTTACATTATATGTATTCTGCACGAAGACGTCCTTAATGTATGAACTAAAAGCTTTAAAAATAAACTTTTGTTGTTGTTTTAAAAGTATTCCTGTTTCTTCTTTTTTAATGTGCAGCCCATAGTTTATTGGTCAGAAAGGCACAATCACAGCAAACCATTAACAGTGGTTTACTGTGCCATACAAACAAGACCTGTATGTGCAAGCCAGGAGTCATTATTTGAAATAGACTCGTTGAGTTATGAAGCTAGTTTGTTTAACCAGTGAGTTAGTTTCAAACCACAGTTCCTGATTCATCTACAACAAGTCAGAAATTGGGGAAAGTAAAACCGAACCGTGGTTTGTTACTCTTGACTGGAGGAGTACTGAAACTCAAGACTTTGCTTCGCCTCACAGAGACTGGATGATATATCTTGGTTTAACATTATGTACGGACCAGGGCAGTGTGCATTCAGATTGTTTCCACTACATTTTAAATGTCTGTACCTTCATTCAAAGTACCGTATTTTTCGCACCATAGGACGCACTTTTTCCCTCCTAAAAAGCAAGGGAAAATGTGTGTGCGTCCTATGGAGCGAATGCAGGGGGGAGGCAGGCGGGAAAAGCCCCCAAGAGCCGCACACAAGCTCCGTGCGCTCTTGCGGGCTTTTCCACAGGAGGGAGAAGGGACTGACTGGCCGCATCAGTCCCTTCTCCCACCTCCCAGAAAAGCCAGGAGAAGCCGTGCAGCCCTTTTAAAGTGCGCGCGGCTTCTGCCGGTTTTGCGGGAGGTGGGGGAATTCCCCCACCTCCCAGAAAAGCCAGGAAAGCCCTGTGCAGCATCTCCCGGCAAGGAGAGGCTGCGCGGGGCTAAAGGAGAAGGCAAAACAGCGAGCGGGATCCATCCCGCTTGCTGCCTTGCCTTCTTCCATAGCTGCGCGCAACCCCTCCGCAAGGAGAGGCTGCGCGGGGCTAAAGGGGAAGGCAAAACAGCGAGCGGGATCCATCCCGCTCGCTGCCTTGCCTTCTTCCATAGCCGCGTGCAACCCCTCCGCAAGGAGAGGCTGCGCGGGGCTAAAGGGGAAGGCAAAACAGCGAGCGGGATCCATCCCGCTCGCTGCCTTGCCTTCTTCCATAGCCGCGCGCAACCCCTCCGCAAGGAGAGGCTGCATGGGGCTATGGCTTCTTTAGCCCTGTGCAGCGTCTCCCGGCAAGGAGAGGCTGCATGGGGCTAAAGGGGAAGCCAAAACTTGGCTTGCTCCATAGCTGCTCGCAACCCCTCCGGCAGGGAGAGGTTGTGCACACCCTGTACGCTGCTCTTTGGGGCTGGGGGGGGGAAAAGATTTTTTTCTTGATTTCCCCCCCTAAAAACTGGGTGCGCCCTATGGTCCGGTGCGCCCTATGGTGCGAAAAATACGGTAATATTGACGCCTCATAGCAGAAACAGGATTGCTCCCTCTAGGCTTAGAATAGAAACTTTGGATCCTGATATAAGGTCAGTAAAGAACACTCCTTACTGGAACGATAGATCATTTTTCGGTTCTTCTTCTTGCCAAAAAGAGAACTTAAAAGGAAATGCAGTACTTCCCAGTTCTGATTCCCAGACATCCTTTTATTTGTTGATTTGGAGTAAAGCCACAATGTCAAATAATCCTGTTTAACTTTTAATGGTCAGGAAAATGTAAATGTAAGCATACAGCTTTCCTGCACGATTTTCTCGAAAAGAATTTATTTCTCATACCCCGCTCATCTGACTGGGTTGCCCCAGCCACTCTGGGCAGCTACTGAAGACAAAATAAATTTTGGGGTGACACAAAGTGTTTTGCGACTGTTCTGCTCAGTTGAAGGACACAACCATTTAACCACTCGGACAGCAATAATAAACTGGCAACAATAATTAACACAACAAATTACAAGCTAGCGTTGCTAATAACCAAGTTACCTCTTCAGCTGGAGAACATAGGTCTGATTCTTCATGAAACTCTGAAATTAGTTGGGTTATTAATCCCTCCCTTTAATAATGTAAATAGTTTTAAGGTGAATGTTTGGCTTTGCAGCTACTACTCTATAACTTATTTTTTGCAATCCAGCTCTGTGCTGGTGTTCTGATAGTTCCTTCTATATTGGGTTTACATCTACCCTTCGTTCGTATCCACATACCTTTGAGGACCTTACTGTTTCATTGCACACTCTGTGAGATTATCTTTTGGAATGATGGATCTGCCCGGTGTCTTTTCCTAACCAGGATTATACCTAGATAAATATTAGGAAGCTTCCTTGGACTTGCTCATGCCTTTCCCAGTCATTGTGGAGAGATGAAACATGTGAATCCAAGGCTCACTAAAGATCTCTGCGAGGGGTATTGTCCAGGAGAGTGGAAAATATTGGCAAAAAGAACCTCTGAGATTAATGTGGCAGAGGCTGCAAAACAATGCTTTTAAAAAAATAATCTCGAGACATTTAAGTGTGCAGTCCAGTCATAGTCTTGCAGTCTGTCTTTGGTTAAGGAAAATATGGTAAATTATGCTGTCAATACACGGTGCCATGATGATGATGATGATACAAAATAAAGGAATATGCTATATGTGCATTACTATTTATTATTAATATAGCTATACAGTTTAGTTTTAAGTCTATATATACAGAACATCTTCTCTTGGCCTGAAAACGACAACAAATTGTATACAACAGAAATGGTCCCATCTAGATACAGTTTTGGTCAGACAAGTTTAAGCCTGCGGTTCTCCTGAATAACATTTTTGTCGAATGAAGCAGTGAACTTCGGAAGTCAACATTGTCTGAAAGCACTAGTATAGATAAACAAATTTATAGGACGTGCTAATGAAACATGCCTGGCTTCCATTAGCTGATACCGAGGCATGAACATTTTACACATTTTCTTCTTTATGAGCTTTTTCTTCTGGCTAAAATTACATTGAAATGAATAAGCACTGCCTCTCTCTATCGAAAATTAAAATCTTTATCCTTTTTGTTTATACCTTTTAGAGCAGACTTTTCTGTCAGCATTCTGAAAGTGGATTGCAAAACTAGAAATTAAAAATATAACAGCATCATAAAACAGTAAAGCGCAACGAACACGGGGCTTTGGGTATAGTTTAAAGCCAAAGAGCTATCATTCTACATACATCAGCAACCAGCTATTAAAAAGCATGAATAAAAATAGCATAAGTGCTGGCTTGTGGGTCTCAGTTATTGTGTTGGCCACCACCCTGTCTTTTGACAATATTGTACAAGGCAGACTCCTTTGAGTAGGATTTCCCTGTTCTTCCTATATACATAAGAAATATCAGTCCATTATGCTGGCAGCACCTATCGCTGGAGGAAGCCATGCACTGCTGGTACATTTCAAAAGTAAGGGGTAAGAGGAAGGCCGGGTGGAGTTTGGAGCTTGTTGAGGCAGAAGTGAGAGTTGACTTGGAATCGGGTGGTTGTCCATTGGCTAGTTGCACTTCCAGTTCATTATCTTTGCAGAAGAGCATTTGCAAGTTCAGATGCCTCCAACAAGTAAATATAGTGCCCAAAACGACTGCTCCCATTGACACGCATGGAGGGTTGCATCCTTAGTTGGGTTGCATCCAACTAAGTCATGACCTCCTCTGAGCAAATTTGGGGGGAGTGCAAGGGGTGCACAGAGGGAAGGGAGGTCCCACTGCACAAGTAAAAATCATTCTACTCCATTCAGTGACTTAGTTGTGTGCAGTTCTAGGATTCAGAGCGGTTCTTCAGCTAATCATGACACAACACCAGAGCTTGCACCCTTTAGACTAGGAACTCGGATTGCATATATCAAGTTGTGCGACACAAGGCCATATCCCTTTGTTCCCATGCCTAGAGAACAGATGGTGCTGGAGACAGTTAGTGCAGAAGCAGCGTTTAGTTGTTTGTGTACCCAGCAGCCAGGGAGAGGAAAGAACAAGTGAGTAATGTTATCTTCTCAGAACCCTTACAGATACCTTGCCTTGGGGCAAACGCCAACCAGAACCTCAACTCCACGATTGAAAACTGGGTCTGCAAGGACAAGGCATGCACAAAGGGTAAGCAAACAGAGATGAGGGGCCATGCTTCAAAGGAGGCCATCTGTCTTTACTCCTAGGTCACAAAGGGGCTCCCCCCGCCGCAAGACCCCATGTAGTTTGGGGTAATGGTATGAGCTGGCATAATGGTGGGTGGGGTTGTTTATGAATGGGTGTGTACACTATACATAAAGAGTTTCTTGGGGCCCTAAACTCCCAAGTGTATGCACAATCCTACATTACACCAATGAAGGCATAACCACCTTTGTTGGGAGAATGCCAATCATTGATGGTATAATTCAGGACTTGTTTTCCTTTACAGGTTGATCTGAAGCACATGGAACAGGGCAAGTGTTAAGCTGCATGCAGAGTTCTAGTGCAGTACTCTGCAGTTGGATAGGTGGGTATTGTGATGACTACATTATCTCCCCATAGTGAACCCCCAGGCATAGGTGTCAGTGGCTAATGATTTGTACTTGGAAGATGCGAACTAGTCAACTGGCAGTGGAATGGCACCTGAATAATAACACACTTTCTCACCAATCCACAATAAACATTTAGTCATCTTATTTGCTGCAGCTGCTGCTCATTATCTCCCCATATCTGTCTCATCTCCCCTCAGGCAACCATTTAACATGCATCAAGGCAAAGTGTTTTCCTACCATCCCATTCCCCCTGCCATGCAGATGCCTGAGAGGTCTACAACAACAGCAGCATTTAGCAGGAGGGAAACCAGCTATCTATTCTTCTTTGGGATTGCCACCTTTTCCGTCAAGCAGGGCTCCTGTGCCTTTCCAGGATGCTGGACAGACAGCATGATGCGGTTGATACTGGAAACAGCTGTTCCTTGCTGATTTTCCGTGGGTTTCGAAGGCACAGCAGGTCTGCATAAACCAAAGAGTGGGCAGGCCTGCTCATCTGAGTTGACTTCAGAACTCCTTTGGCAACGGATGCTGCTCAATAAAAGTTGTGACTATTTCATCTGTGTGTCTGTTCTCAAAACTACTCTTAGTTATTCGTCCTTGGTGGCTTCATGATAGGGCAGTGGGTTTTCTACCAACAAACCCCATCAGTGTTGAGAATTTCCATCTTCTCCATGACCTTGTCCTTGGTCCATGGTCCATGTTACTCATCCTGGATGGCTTCATGGTGGACCAGTGGATTTTCTACCATCATACCCCATCAATACTGAGAATCTGCATCTTCCCCATGACCTTGGCTCTGGCTATCACATTCTGTGGGTCTGTCATTCCATCCCTTTTTTCTGGCACTCTACCCAGATTGAACTTGGGATGTCCCAAAGCCTAAGCCGGTGCTTTTTCACTGAGATACAGCGCTCCATACGGTCTCTAGGGTCCCTGGATGTGATGTTTGGGATAGAGGGGGAGGGAAGGGTGTGTGCTGGCTCTTGGGAGACTACAAAGTTCCCATTATGGGTCTTGCCTGTCTTTTCTTTGCTTCTGTGACTATATGGTTATGCTGTTGCTCTGTGACGTGGAAGGCCTGCCTGTCCATAATTATTGCCATAGAATGTAAGCATTGCCACGTTGCATGCCCCAAAGGTGGGAACTCAAACACACACTCCTTGTCTTTCTTTTGTGTTGTCTTACTAGTTGTATATCTGGCAGCTCATGGGTGCTGCTTTTGGCGAGTTAAACATGTTCTTCCTCATGTTGTTCCCTATCCCACGGGGGAGTAAAACTTTTGCTTCCCCTTCCACAGACACCCATAGATGTGTTCTGCACAGTATTCCTAGCTTAAGAGTATACAGAATCATTTCGGCAGGTGGGACTTGTAATCCTTTTCCTCAGTATCCTCAGAATTCCAAACATGTGCTTCCTGAATGCTGTTGTGATGGTCAGTCTCTGATGGGGCAGGTGCTGTTGTCTATTCTTGCAAGTGTGCCTGAGTGGGTGATACAATGCACTGACTGGGGAAATATCATTGTGGTGTTTCTACTCTCTGCATTTGTCAATTGCTGTCGTTCCTGATGGCACCATGGGGGTGTGGTTTCTCAGTGCACTGTGGTTTCTGGTGACACTGTGGGAGTGTTGGTTGGTGTTGGCAGGTTAGCTGTTGTATTGGCAGCTGTTCCCTTTTGACTCTGCTCTTGGTTTCCAGGGGTGCAAACATTTTCTAGCAATGTTTTAAGTCCTTGTGGTGCAGCAGCCAGCATAACGGGGACATAGGATTTTGACCTACAGCCAAGCTCTCAATTTCCCATAAACTGTGCTCCTTGATACAGAATGATGTTACTTCTTGCCTGTCGCTGACTCTGCTAGCCAGGGTTTGAATTGTTGACTGTGTTGATGTTTCACCCTTGATAGCACCTGAGATGGATCTCCCCTGCTCTGGAAGGCTGTTAATTTCCTAATTGGCTCCATCTTTTCCCTTGCCTCTCTGCATAAAAGGTAAAGGGACCCCTGACCATTAGGTCCAGTCGTGAGCAACTCTGGGGTTGCGGCGCTCATCTCGCTTTATTGGCCGAGGGAGCCAGCGTACAGCTTCCGGGTCATGTGGCCAGCATGACTAAGCCGCTTCTGGTGAACCAGAGTAGCGCATGGAAATGCCGTTTACCTTCCCGCCGGAGTGATACCTATTTATCTACTTGCACTTTTTGGGGTGCTTTCGAACTGCTAGGTTGGCAGGAGCAGGGACCGAGCAACGAGAGCTCACCCCGTCGTGGAGATTTGAACCCTAGGCAAGCCCTGGGCTCTGTGGTTTAACCCACAGCGCCACCCGTGTCCCTTTGCCTCTCTGCATACTGGTACCTAAAACCTGGCAAGCTACCTCTTCACTCTTCCCCTCTCCCGCCATTCCATTATCACCCAATTATAAGAGTTTTCAAACTTCCTCAGTAAATCCCTCCCAAAAATGAAGGAGACGGGAGGGATGGGATTTGGTTTGCAAAAAATTGCTCTTTCCCAGGCAGTGGTCTGGCAGATGATCAAACGAGGTAGGGCTTGCTCACACCTCTGCAAGGACACTTGGGTCATTCTTCCAAATCCCTGTTCCTAAATCATTCACGAATTGTTTATGTGCTTCCTGTGTTTCCATTAGCTCTAGCCCACTCACTGCATTCCTCAGGTTTTGACCTTGTGTCTTGTTCTCACGACTTCCAACTGGGGCTGATGCTATATGCTTAAAACCGGATTTCCAAACTACAGAAGCCTCATTGCCGCTCGCATTGTAATGCACTTGTGTCAGTGAAACCTGGGCAGGAACAGCATCGTTCTTGATGTGGGTGGAGTAAGGAGACAGCACGCGGTCTGGGAGGAAGGTGGGGGCGTGTGGATCCGGGTGGGGGAAGATGTCCATTGGGGCCCTGAGATTAAAAACAGATTCCTGGATGGAGCCCTGGCACAGTGTAGCCCTGATTTTGGAAGCAAAGAATGGAGAATTGTCCTGGGGTGGCGATGGCAAAGAATTGGAGTGGGTGGGTGAGGAAAGGTTGGGAGGAAAACTTAGGGTAGATTTTTGCGAACCCAGGCCTCGATTCTCTCCGCTTTGTGCTGACAAATAGGTATGGTCATTTTTTAATTTCTAAAAAGAAGGATCTGCTGGGGAAGCCATGCTTGACAGTCATCGTTATTTATTACATTTGCATACTGTCCATCATGCTTGACATGTTGCAACTGGTCTCCTCGTTGTTACTGAAAACAGATCTCAGTCCTGTCCGTCCCCCCAGTAAACCACAGCATAAATGAAGACCTGTGCAGGGCACCATTTTGTTTATGGTCCTGGCAGGTGGCTGTGGCTGCTACTGCTGTTAGTGATGGACCCTGTGTGCATGAATTCCATTTTTACTTTGAGAAAACAAAGGGAAATATCTCTTGGGGGAAAGAGGAACACCAGCAGCAACAAGGTTTGATGGCCATGGAGAGAAGGGAGGTTGAAGGAAAATGTTTCGCATAGCCTTGGGCTAGGGAGGGCAAAGAAATTGCCTGGGGCGTGGATGTGGCAGTTGAATGTTTGCACATGGATTGGAATTTTGCCAAAAACGTTTGCCTGTCATGCAGTCTATCTGTCAAAGTTGCTATCAGCATTTCCTTCTCCTTGTAATTTCCTTCTCACCTCCCACCCCAATATTTATACATATAGTATTGTAGCTGGGAGAATAATGCAATTGGACAAAGCTCTCTTGTTTTGGTTTGAAAGGTTTCTGCAGTGATTTCAATACCAAATGGGTGCCGTTCCAACTCAAAACTCTGAATGTTCCCTTACTGAATGCAAGCTGTCCAAACACTAGAGATCTGCTTTTTGCTTTGGTTTTATAAAGGTCTGGAAGTACTTTTTGAAGGTTGGGTTGATGTATTTCTTGTGTAGGTTGTGCTTGAGTGAAATATCTTCAGACTTTGGCTTTTATGTGGCATTGCTACTTGTTGTTTAAAAGCCAAATGTACCAGTACTTTATAGGCCATAGGTGGAAGATCACACACCCCACAAAAAACAAATTTCATTTGCTGTTTTCTGAGCTCAAAGCAAATGCTCCAGTGTAAAAGTGTGAGCTGTTTGCTGTTTGCTTTGGAAAAGCAGCGAAACAGTGCAATTATCTAATTCTAAGTTTACATGCTTTCAAAGAGCACAATTTTCAAGGCAGAAGAACATAGGACTCCTGTGGACTTGATGCAACTGAATGCCTTTGGACACTTCAAATTTGGTTTCTCCTCTTTGCATGATATTTGAAGGTCCGTGTTACATCTGCCACTTGTTAAAAGAGCATTGGAGCTGTCAGTTTCCTTTAAAGCACTGGTGAATGTGTTTGATGGAAATATTCACCCATGGAAACTCTCTATACTTGGCATAGGACTTGCAGTTACAAGCTAAGGAAGGAACATGCCTGTTCAATTGGGAAGCTTTTGAACATCTATATAGAGCCATTCTGCCACATCCAAATTTGATGGGGGAAGTGAAGTGATGCTCCTGGCAGTCTTGCTTTGGCCCAAAATCAAGCTCTCTTTTTTCCAGCTTGGCTTTGGCAGTCTCTAGTGGCTGGATCTCAAGAGTCTTCAGCTGTTTTTAAAAACTTTGGGGGGGGGGGGCTGTATTTTTAATCCTGGCAACTAACAACTGCTGAAGAGCTTCAGCAGGTTCCTCAAGCCCACTTTAGAACCAGAAGTCCTCCTATATATCCTGTTAACGTGGGCAACATATGTTACCTGGAACTGTTTCATTCATACAGTGAACTCTCTTTTAAAAATCAGGTTGGGGAGGAGCTTATTCCTCGTGGTTACAGAGGGATGGGATGACAAAAATGCGTGAAGATTTGAAACAGGGAAGCTGCCTCATCTTGTATTATTTTTGTGCTTCATCTTGTATTATTTCCCCTGGCTTGATTTAACTTTAAGCAGCTGTAAATTGCAATTCCAAAAGGAGGAAAGGCTAGGCAGGCCAAGTTTAATATGTAGGCTAGCTTGAAATTTACTGGTTATGCAAAGAGCACATAACCCAAAACTACAACTGTGGCACCTTGATGCTAAACAAAGCGAGTGTTGATAATAGTAAAGGCAAATATTACATGAGAAGCTCCTAAATGCAGCTAGCATTTTTTAAACTTTCTTGAGCACCATAGTATAATGTGCTTGTGGGGGTTAATACAATGATGGCTTACTCTCAGCCTGCAGGTATGACCATCTCGCCCTATCCTTCAGGTACCATCCAGTTCCTGGCTCTTGTTCTTCACACAATGAAAAGTGAGCCTGCCACAGGAGCTCTGGTGGTATCAAGAACAGATGTACAAAACTGGCCGCATTCTGTTTCTGACTAGTTGTCGTCCCCTTCATAAATGCCCTAGAGAACTCTTAATAGGGCTGTCACTCTGTATGGGACACCTGTCAGAAATTCATTTTCATTTATTTAAAATAATTAGAGCCTGCCCTTTATCCTAAGATTTTAGGACACAGAATAATAAAAGTATATATAATGCATAATCCATTTGCAAAAGAAACAGATGGCACTGATGTAAAATTGAAACAATCATAAACTTCATAATATCGAAAGGCTTCAGCTGAACAGTCAAAAGCTTGAGAAATCAGGTTTTTAGCTGGGTACCATAGTAGGTACCGGCCAGATTTCAGACATTAAAGAGTTCCCTAATTGGGGTGCCACTACAGAGAAGGCCCTGTTATATATATATCACTGTAGAAAACCCTGGTGAGACACTGAGAAGAGCCTCACCATCAGATAGTAGCGTATGGGCAGGACTGTGTAGGGAGAGGCACTCCCAAGTGTTTAGGTCACATGACTTTCATGGCTTTGTAGATCATTCACAATAACTAGAAACAAGCTGGCAGCCAGTAGAAACCCCCGAGAACTGTTGAAATATGGTTTCGACTGGATGATCTACTCCAGTAATTGAGCGGTCACATTTTGGACTATCTCAAGTTCCCATTCAGTTCTCAAGAGCAGCCCTAAATAGAATGCATTACTGTAACCCAAGCTTCATGCCCTGGATTTTTTGACCAGGCTCTGCAGAATTGTACCGTGACCCAGAAGCATGTCCTTAGTCTGTCTGCAGAAAGGCTGTAGCTCAATGGTAGAGATCTGCTTTGCATGTAGAAGGTTTCAAGATCAGTCCCCAATATATCCAGGTACGGCAAGGAGATTACTTTGCTTGAAACTATAGTGAGCCACTGCCAGTCAGTGTAGACATTACTGAACTAGATGGACTAATGGCCTGACACTGCATAAGGTGCCTGTGTTCCATGCCCTTCTTTCTTGCTGACAACACCCATGTTTCTAAGTTATAGGGCGATACAGATCTTCTATGAAGAGCTCACCCCTTCTAATAAGCTGGACATTATTGGACTAATGGGACCGTTTCCATCATTTGGGAAAGTCATCATTTAAAGATCTTCAAAGATATTTTTTGAACAAAAAAAACTGGAGAGCTAGTTCTATTAACTTTCCAGAAAGAACAGAATGTTGTAGCCTAAATAAGTTCATAGCTTTGAAAGGAAGAACGAAGCTGGAGTGCAGTAAGGTTTCAGAACATTTCTGAATGATCAGCAGCTGTGCACTCCCATCACAGTATGTTGCTATAAAAGGGAAATAAAGAACATGCTAATTGAACCTTCACGAACCAAGCTACCCCAAATGCCTAATCTCTACAGGGAAGGTGAAAAATTTAACAATATATAATTCCTCACAAGATCGAGAGAAATGAAAAATCTTCAAATCGGTGACTAATGAAGCGCCACACTTTTTTTGCTCTACCCTAGATGCTCTATCGTAGGTGATCACATACATCAGGGGGTCACTAAAGGTTCTGTGCTGGTGAGCACATCTGGAATCTTGAGAGGAGCACACTGTCAGCACTGGCACAAAATGGCTGCCGTGGGATGCGTGGCCCGACTCAAAATGGCTGCTACAAGAGTGGCGGGGTGGGGGAGGAGAGAGAAGGCCTGCGAAATAGTGCAAGCACTGTAACCCCCCTCATATCAGAGGGAGGAAAGGCACATCTCAGCCACCACCAGGAGTGCTCACAGAGAGAAGATCTTCGCACCTCTCTCACGTGCAGATCAGGAAAGATGATTGGTGTCCAGTCCTGGCATCCAAATAAATGTGGGCATGTGTGTGTTCAATGCAAGAGAGGCCAAGCCATTGCAAATAGGAACTGAACAGAGCAACAGACTCTGGGGCATTATGAGTGTTTGATGGTACTGTATGCTTACTGATACTTCTCATGAGTGTCGTAGGTGGTACTTCAAGGCCTACTGGGACCAGTGGGTGCCATATTAGCAACCCCTGAATACGTAAAACTGTTTATGAAGGGGGACGAATGACTGAAAAACTGTTTCTCTTGACCGTGCAATCCAGAAGTGCACTGTATGCTCGTGTTACTTTATGCCAGGCATTGGCAAATTCGGCCCTCCAGATGTTTTGGGACTACAATTCCCATCATCCCTAGCTAACAGGACCAGTGGTCAAGGATGATGGGAGTTGTAGTCCCAAAACATCTGGCAGGCTGATTTTGACTATGCCTGGTTTATGCTGTTCACAACAAAAGCCTTGTGACACCTTAGACGTAGCACGTGCATTGCAACACAAGTTTTTGTGGACTCGAATCTACTTCTCATCAGTTCCATCTGAAAAAAATAGTTTTCTACTCCTCAGAGGTATCTGTTAAATCTTCAAGGTGTCATAAGACAGCTTGTTGTGTTTGCTGTGGCAAATGCAAGTGCCCTCTGCAAGCTGTTGTGATGACAGCTTAGTCCTGTGCAAGTTTACTCAGAAGTAAGCCCCATTGATCTCAGGTAAGCACACATACAAAATTGGAGCCTGAACTTACCATCTGTCACTCTGTTCTGAGGTTTCCAGATTTATTTACAAGAACAAACGTGATTCAGTGCCTCTTATTCTATTGGTTTTCTGCTGGAAATCAATTATGAAGTTCAGCCTTAATTTATTTTGTGAATCTTGATTCTTTTAAACAATGAACCTTGCAGCTTTTAACAATGTGACCAGATTTGCACTTTTTAAATTTTGTTTTTGTACAGTCAGTGACAAGGCTTTATCAAGTACCTGCTTTTTCTCCCCCTTCTCTTCACAACTTGTTAAACTGTGGATTGGTAGAGTCAGGAATAACTTAAGTACATTGATTTCAATGCCTCAAATGCCACTCGTAGTAATCATTAAAACATGAACAAAGAAAAATCGTTCATGCTTATGTAGAGATGGAAAGAGGATTTGGGATCAATGGGATTCTCATTTTTACAGAATGCAAACATGTACTCAGAGCACTCAGCTCGCTACAGACTGCTTGCATTTGCTATGTGGAGGTGATACTGATCTACTGTTGAGGGTTATTGCAGGGCTTATAACAAGATAATTTATGCAAAATGCTTTGAATACTCTTAAGTGTTGTTGATAGCAATGATTACCCACAGTGTTGATATAAGATGAATGTTATTTATGAACGCAGACAAACCTGCAGACCTATTGGAGGTTTGAACATAACATTATGAACACAACAGGGGAACAACAACATCTTGCTAGACGTTATTGTGGTTTGTTTCTGCCACAAATGTGCCGTGTAAACAAGATGCTTCCCCCCCCACACACACACCTTGCATCCAAATAACAGTGGTAGTTCTCTGTAGCATGAGCTTTTGTGCAGATGTTTTGTGGGTTAAATTCCCCCTGATTGTCCCTGATGGGCTATTCCGGTTAGAATAAATCAATGGAGAGAAATCTGAGTTTTGTCACTTGGGAATGTGTGGGTTGCAGTTACAGTTCATATTGCAAACCCTTAATGGTAACCAAAGGGGTGGGGGTGGGGCAGGATCTGACCCACCTTCTGCAAATCACGTCTGACAAATGTTTAGGGCTTCCCACAATAATCTAATATCAGATTCTTTTCTTTCTTTGCCACTCTGTGACTGTGAAGGCAGGGATTGCTCTTGGTGCACCAATTGGAAGCCCTCCTTTCTGCAGGAATTGGCTCCCCTTGGGCGTTCCAGTCCCCATCAGGATTTTGCAACTGGGGCTGAATCAGTGAGTACTGCGGGCCTCGCTTTCAGCAGGATTAGCCCCACTTGAGAGTGCCTGAGTTGAACCTGAGTTGCGCCTGGTGTCAAATGAAGATACTGGGTGCAAGTCCTACTTCCAGAAGAGACTTCAAGGACCTTGGTTATCCATTTTGATCTGCAGCTTTACCTGTGCCATGCCTGGCATCCTCACAGGCCAAAATAGGGTCCCTGGCAGGCCTTATTCTGTGACCTGGAGATTCCCCATCTCCTGATTGGCATATTGAGGCCACACTTAGTAGAGTGTGTGCCAGCATATCCTTACAAAACTCTCTGCTCCAGCCTTGTGGATTATTTCCTAGCCCGTCCAGATGTTGCAAAGTCGCTTAAGTAGCGTGCCTGATATTGGTGAATTTATAGCACGTCGTTTTTGTTTTTTTTATACCGGGTTTTTGACAGCAAGTGTATGAATTAGGCATGAGCAGAGACCACAGCCACTGAGGCATAAAGGTTTATGGTGAAAACATGCAAAAGGAAATATAATTCTTCTCAGAGGCTGCAGAAGAAAAGGGCACCCTGAACATTCACGATGGGAAGCAAGTTCTGCTGAACTGAAGGGAGCTTGATTCCAAGGGCATGCTGTTTGAGAGGAGGTTGTGCTCCATTGAATAATAAGTGCATTAATCTCTTGCAGCATGGAAGCTCTTTTCTCCTTGTTCCTGTTAAGGGTTTTCTGCCAGCTGATTAGGATTTTCTTGGTGCTGCTCTTGTTCTGGAATAGCTTCTGAAGGAAGACTGGTTTGATGGACACTCCATTACTTGTGCACCTTGTTGTTGTTTAGTTGTGTCCAAGTCTTCGTGACCCCATGGATCAGAGCATGCCAGGCACCCCTGTCCTCTACTGCCTCCCGCAGTTTGGTCAAACTCATGCTGGTAGCCTCGAGAGCACCGTCCAACCATGTCGTCCCCGTCTTCTTGTGCCCTCAATCTTTCCCAACATCAGGGTCTTTTCCAGGGAGTCATCTCTTCTCATGAGATGGCCAAAGTATTGGAGCCTCAGCTTCACGATCTGTCCTTCCAGTGAGCACTCTGGTCTGATTTCCTTCAGAATGGATAGGTTGGATCTTCTTGCAGTCCATGGGACTCTCAAGAGTCTCCTCCAGCACCATAATTCAAAAGCATCAATTCTTCGGCGATCAGCCTTCTTTATGTTCCAGCTCTCACTTCCGTACATCACTACTGGGAAAACCATAGTTTTAACTATATGGACCTTTGTTGGCAAGGTGATGTCTCTGCTTTTTAAGATGCTGTCTAGGTTTGCCATCGCCTTTCTCCCAAGGAGCAGGCGTCTTTTAATTTCGTGACTGCTGTCACCATCTGCAGTGATCATGGAGCCCAAGAAAGTAAAATCTCTCACTGCCTCCATTTCTTCCCCTTCTATTTGCCAGGAGGTGATGGGCCCAGTGGCCATGATCTTGATTTTTTTTATTTTGAGCTTCTCAGACCTTACTTGTGCACCTTACAGTGCTTTTATTTACTTGGGTAAAATTAAAATCAGCCCAATAGGTGACATGAGGGTTGTACCCCTCCAGCTAGCTGCCTGTTTTATTTTGCTTTTGCAGTTATTATGCACTGGCTGGAGTGTTTTCGTTACAGAAATGTGATTTAGTGAACTTTAGTTTTCATTTGATCTATATATATTTCATCTGTGCAGCAATAAGTATGAAACACGTCAGCTGTTCTTGGTGCGAAACAGGCAGCATTCCTTGTACTCGGATACTCTTCGTTGCAGAAGCTTATACTGGCGTATGGAAGAATATGATCTGTGAAAGAGACAATTGTCCTGCTCTCATCTTAACAGTTTCACAGACTCCTTTGTTAATAGACAGTTGCAGTCCAGCTGCCTTCGCTTCTACAGACATACATTAATCTCCGTTTGACGTGCCCCGCATTTCATGATGCTGCTCGGTGTAGTTGTCTGAAAACTTTAGCAGTGTTTTAAACGATTCCAACTCAAAGGTACAAGCTAAATGAAGTTTAGAATTACCTACAGTAAGTGGCAGATTTCAAAGAGAAGCTTTCCCCCAGCCCTACCTAGCAATGCTAAGGGTTAAAGCTTTGTTCTTCTGCAGACAAAGCATGAGCTCTACCTCTGAGCTCTGACCTTAATGGTGATTGTGGAAAAAGCTGCATTGAGCTAAAGTACTACTGTTATATTCTGCCTCTATGTATGCCAAGAAGCATGTTTAATGTCATATGCCACACAGGCTACCCATGCTGGCTTTGATTAGGATGCTAATACTAGATACTTGCCAGAAAATTTTGTGTGTGTGTGTAAATATTCTGATTTCCTTTTTTAATAACATGATGGCAACCACTTGAAGTTAACCAGTCACAGCATCAAATACATGGTGTTTCTCTCCCCCTGCCTCCATTGCTCCCTTCCAGTCCTGATAATGGTTTGACTGTTTTGGCTCTTCCTCTTACGAAGCTGTTTCCATCCGTACAGTGACTTTAACAATTGGTTCATGAGTTTCCTTGTTTGCCCTCATTCCTCCTCCTCCTCCTCCTCCTCCTTTTTTCATATTGTGCTGTGTCTCTTGGATTGTAAGCCTTAGGGCAAGTCTGTAAGGCTTCTCAGCTTAGGAGTGGAGTTATAAATACAATTATGTGGCCGAATTATACCTGACCACACAAGACCTATATTAACAGTCATGTAATATAACCCAAAAGTTCTATGGAACCATGCCTCTGTTCTTTACTATTGATGCCTTCGGTGCATTACCAAATTGTTGACTTCATTGGGATGCAATGGGAAGCTTTTATTGTTACTAAAATAATAATAAAATAAAATATATTTTTTTTAAAAAAGTCAGTGGATTTTCTTCAGTGTTCTGCTGCAGTTGTCCGCTGAAACTGTTGCATATGGCTTTGTACTGGAAGGGTTTTTAGCACCGTGCAAGTGTACAGTGTGTGTCACAAGAGAATGATTATTTGTAGGTATGTAATTCTAAAACGGCTACAGATCTCTGCATCCAGAAATTTTAATAGCTTTTATGGCACAAATTGCATAAATAAAATGTTGAAGCAATTCCTTGTTATCCCTCTCTTTTATTACCGCTCCCACTCCCCTGTCAAATGCTGTGTTCTTTCTTGGACAGCAGTTTTATACATTTCTAAAAATCGAGCTTTTCTTATTAGGACGTAGCCAACTTTCGGAATCCTTGGATACTTCTTCTTTCCTCTCGGCTTTTCAGTTTATCTGCATATATAATCGAGTGCATAGAACGGAATGCAAGAATCTGCATCAGTTTTTGGGAACTTGACTCTCGTTCCCTTCTAGATTCTATAGTACCGTTATCTGCACTTAGTGAGCAATCCTATGCACAAGACGCTGTCATAGAATCACAAGAGTTGGAAGGGATCCCAAGGGTCATCTAGTCCAACCCCCGGCATAGAGCAAGCCGCTGTAAGTTAAGCTGGTGTAAATTTACACCAGATCCACCCCCCTGTTCAGCAGTGGGGTTGCTGCTCTGCTTAAGCCCTGGCAGTGGGAAAGCAAGCCTTAAAAATGGTGTCCAGTGCTGGGTTGCCAGGTCACATGACTGAGCTGAATGGGTTTAGGATTCAGCCTAAATCTCACCCTTAGTCATGCCCCCGGAAAATACCGCTTTTGGAGAACTTGTGCCACCCTTGGCACCACGAGTGTCAGCTGAGCCAGTACGGAGAATTTGTGTCGGCTTAACTTTGACTGAGCAAAGGAGGAACCTCCCCACCCAAAAAAAACAGAAACCCAACCAGCGTACAAATCAATACAGTGGTACCTTGGGTTGCATACACTTTAGGTTACATACGCTTCAGGTTACAGACTCCGCTAACCCAGAAATAGTACCTCGGGTTAAGAACTTTGCTTCAGGATGAGAACAGAAATCGTGCTCCGGTGGCGCGACGGCAGTGGGAGGCCCCATTAGCTAAAGTGGTGCTTCAGGTTAAGAACACTTTCAGGTTAAGAACAGACCTCCGGAACGAATGAAGTACTTAACCCGAGGTACCACTGTATGTTTATCTGACTCAACCACATACACACCCCGCACACAGAGAAACCACAGTGCCAAACACAACCAACCAAGCTCTAGGCCCCCCAATCTCTCTCAATGCCAACACACACACACACACACACACACACACACACACACACACACACATATATTAGGACCTACCTGCCTGACACTGACACAAAAGCCCAGCACAAACACTGTGCGATGGAACAAAGGATTGTTTTCTCCCCCACCCCAATCTCTCTTCTCCCCCACCACATAATGTCTATGACCACAGTAAACGATGCCGAATGTAAACGAACTCTATGGATTAAAAGTGGACACACTATATGTACTTTTCTTTGGTTTAGTTGTTGTTTCACAAGAAAATGTTTAATAAAAACTAATTAAAAACAAAAAAACCAAACCCGTGGCTGAGCTGGGGTAGGGCACTTAATCAGCCAGCTGAACCAGAGATTTGCAGAGATCCTAAGCTGCTCATCCCAGCTGATATCGCCATAGGATTAGTCTTTAAGTCTATTAGTCCTGAAGGCGTCATAATACTATCTGTGGTTATGTTTTCTGCAGCAGAATAACACTGCTGCCTCCTACGAATTTGTTAGTGGAGAAGGAGAAACTGTAGTGCAAGGTTTCCCAAACTTGGGTCTTCACTTGTTTTTTTTTAGACTACAACTCCCATCATCTCTAGCTAGCTGGACGAGTGGTCAGGGATGATGGGAACTGCAGTCCAAAAACAGCTGGAGACCCAAGTGTGGATGTGACATAGCTCTAGAGCAGGGTTTCCCAAACTTGGGTCTCCAGCTGTTTTTGGACTACAATTCCCATCATCCCTGACCATTCGTCCAGCTAGCTAAGGCTGATGGGAGTTGTAGTCTAAAAAAAACCTGGTGAAGACCCAAGTTTGGGGAAGCCTGCTTTAGAGCTATGTCACATCCACACCATACATTTAGGTTGTGTCAATTCTCCAAAAGTATTCTAGGAACCGTAGTTTGCTCCTCCAAGAGCTATAATTCCCAGCAACCTTTAAAACAACTGTTCCCAGTATTCTTTAGGGGAAACCATATGCTTTAAATATATTGTGTGTAGGCGACTTGAATTATGGTGCTGGAGGAGACTCTTGAGAGTCCCATGGACTGCAAGAAGATCAAACCTCTCCATTCTGAAGGAAATCAGCCCAGAGTGCTCACTGGAAGGACAGATCGTGAAGCTGAGGCTCCAATACTTTGGCCACCTCATGAGAAGAGAAGACTCCCTGGAAAAGACCCTGATGTTGGTTAAAGATGGAGGGCACAAGGAGAAGGGGAGGACGAGATTGTTGGACAGTGTTCTCGAAGCTAGCAGCATGAGTTTGACCAAACTGTGGGAGGCAGTGGAAGACAGGAGTGCCTGGCGCACTCTGGTCCATGGGGTCACGAAGAGTCGGACTTGACTAAACAACAACAACAAGGTGACTTGATTCTAGAAGGAGAAACCCTTAAACGAGGGAAGGGGGACCCTCCTCACCCAGAGGGCCACATTTTCTCATGGGCATCTTTCCAGGGGCCACATGCCGTAGGCCCGGATGGGGTTGGAGGCCAGATGCCAAAGCGAGCAGAGCAAACAGATGTGATGTTCACCTTCGTACCGTATATTTCAGCCACACTGGTTTCCTCTCCCCTTTCACTGGCTCTCTTCAGTCTCAAAAGTTGAACTTGTGCAGACTTGCCTGAGGCTATCTGAATTCAGGCAGACTTGCCTGAGGATATATTTCTTGAGACTTGAGGAGCCAAATGGAGCCAGGGGTTCTCAGATACACACTAGAGCTGGGCTGCGACCGTATAGACATAAATTTGAACAGGCAGTTTCAGCTCTGGTTCTGGACTTCATTAGTCTATCTGGAGCTGAACTGAATAGTTGAATTAGTTATTTAATCTTGATGCTATAACGAGCTGATAGTTTGTTTTTTTCTGGCACGGGTTTCTGCTTGATGTTGCAAATAGCAACACATGCAGTTTTCATTTGCAAAAAAATATTTTAGTCCTTTTTGTGTGAGTGACTTGGGAATTTTAGTTACATTGACTTAGAGATATCCTGTGTTCTCCTCTCCACCTCCATCGCATACTTTCTGAGCTGCGTTCTGGGGAAGGGCCGGGGTGTGGAGTTAAGGCAGATAAAAATCAACGGGGTGTGTTAGCATTTTTTTATTTATTTAAGAAAAAGCCCTCTCAGCTTTTAAAAGGAAAGGGTTTTAATGGGAATTAATTGAATACAGACAAGTTAAACTTGTGCACAAAATTGATTCTAACAAGCACATCGTTCAGTGACAGTTCCCCCTCCCTCATAATTGGAGAATGGTGCAAATAATCTGATTTTGTAAACTCAAGAATGTTATAAGGCAGAGATGAGCAATTTGTGGTTTTCCATATGTTGTTGGAATTCAACTTCCATCAATTCCATTGGCCCATGCTGGCTGGGACTGATGGCAGTGTTAGAAGCTCAGATATATAAGCTAGGCACCAAATGGCTCCTTAAACCAGGGTTACAGTCGCCAGAACAGAACGCATAGTCATTTTTGGGGGCCAGGCATCTTGAAAGTCGTACTTTCCCCCTACGACTTTATGGTTCCTGAAATCCATTCTGGTTGTGCGGATAAAATATAACAGATAGAATTCTACAGGGTTTGTTGCCGGGGTGTGAAAACAGTCAACCACTACTATGCTATAAGATCCACTATCCTGTAATATTACATATGCCGGTTCTACTGATGAAGCCTAGGATGGCAAAACAAGGCTAATATTCCGGAAATCCTTGTCTTAAGACTCTGTGAAAGGATTCTGTGGAACTGTAGCAACTCTTCATGTGGATTATTAGACTCTATGAATAGACAGGTGGAATAGACACTTATACGTGTATGGACCTTATGCATGAACTGACTAGAGAATGAACTGATCCACTGGGTCTTCTGCTTTTTTCGTTGAACTTTATGAGACTTCCGTTGAAATCTACAACTTGATACAATGAATAGTATGCCTTCATTATTCAAAAGTACAGCCGGTTATGTCTTGTAATAATTATTATTATTATTATTATTATTATTTATTTATTTATTTATTTATTTATTTATTTATTTATACCCCGCCCATCTGGCTGGGTTTCCCCAGCCACTCTGGGCAGCTTCCAACAAAACACTAAAATACAATAACCTGTTAAACATTAAAAGCTTCCCTAAACAGTGCTGCCTTCAGATGTCCTCTAAAATTTTGGTAGTTATTTTTCTCTTGTGTGTTGATTATGTTTCACGTAACCATAGGGTTGTTGTTGTTGTTTTGGGGTGTGAAAACAGTCAAGGTCCAAGGATTCCCCAGGCATGTACCTCCAGATGGTGCTATTCTGGCACTCAGGCATCTTCACCGGGTCACAAGTGGCCGATAGCCAGGTACAAAAATGCTCCTGGTGCCTGGCTAATTCCAGACACTGGCTACAATGCTGTTTCTCTGCTTGGGCGAAGCGTAAGCCCATAGTTGGAGGAGTAAGGCTTCCTAAAAGGCCTCAGCCCAGTATACCTGAAGGAGCGTCTCCACCCCCATCGTTCTGCCCGGACGCTGAGGTCCAGCGCCGAGGGCCTTCTGGCGGTAGTGGCGCCTGCCCTGTGGAATGCCCTCCCATCAGATGTCAAAGCGATAAACAACTACCTGACATTCAGAAGACATCTTAAGGTTCAGGGAAGTTTTTAATGTGTGACATTTTAGTGTATTTTGGTCTCTGTGGAAGCCGCCCAGAGTGGCTGGGGAAACCCAGCCAGATGGGCGGGGTACAAATAATAAATTATTGTTATTATTCTCAATCCCAGTTGCTGCGACCCAATGGGAGCGGAGAGTGCTGTTGAGCTGGGCTTTCCCATCTGGTTAGCCTCTCTGAGAACAGGATGCTGGACTCGATGGAACAGTGGCCTGATCCAGCAGATCAGCAGAAGCAGCTGCATGAATGTGCGGGAGAGTTTGTTAATCTCTCACTGGTTAAGCCAAGAGTTGATTGTCCAAACATGGACTTAGTTTTGCCAGTTTCCCCCCTCTGCCGCTCTTCCTGTCTGCTCACATCTGACTTGTAAGCGCTTAGAAGGACTGGTGGGGTTGAGCGTCAGATGTTGTTTCTTCACTTTTCTTTCATCACCGCTGGGTATTTTGGAATGTTCTAACGAAGCGTTTGTTCTTGTTCTTTCAAGACCACCGCCGTCCTTCCCCATTCAGCTGAAGTTGAGAAATCTCTTGAAATGTAAGGTTGTCGTAACAAAAGATGTAAGATCTGAACCATTTTGTGTTTTCAAAAAGGTACATGAATATATGTGTTGCTGTTTAAATAAAGCTCTGGCCCTTTACCAATAAATGCAAATGGAGGAGTTTTTGTAATGGCGGCCCCTGAACGGACATAATAGCTGTTGTCGGGGTAGTTTGGGTCTGGGAGCAATTCACACATTTAGATGCCGTTTCTGTCATTTGAATTGTACGTATTACCATGGTAGACAACAAACACCTAACGGTGGATCGTGTTTTGATTATTTTGTGGCATTCGTTCATAGCTAATCGCAGTGGTATGCGCCGTTGTGGATGATGATTCATTGGGCGAAATTTGGTTAAAGTGTAGCAGTGAACATGCTTAGAGATCTGTAAACCAACTTGAGCAAGCTAATATTCTCTCTTCCATTCACCTATCAACTTTTCTTAACTCTTAACTTAGAGGCAACTGTGGTGAGCTTTCCTAAGAGAACAGAACTAAACTTCAGTTAGCAACCACCGCCCCACACAGATTTCACATAGGGATCTCCCCCTCCCAAAAAAATCCCACACCTTTCTGTTATACAGAAAACTTGCATTTCATTAATCTAGTAACCCCTCTAGAGGAAGCCCAGATATATGCCTTCCACACTAAACTGGGTTATCCTTTGTTCCTGAGGGCCAGAACAAATAGGACAATAATTACATAATTAGTAATTGCAGCGGCAGGTTGGCCGTGATAGAGCCCCTTCCCACTACTGCTGTGTGTGTTTAAATAAACACACCATGGCCAGTCATAGAATCGTAGAATTGTAGAGTTGGAAAGGGAACCCAAGGGTCATTTAGTCCAACCCCCTGCAATGCAGGAAACTTGTGCGCAAGGTGGGGCTCGAACCTATGGCCCTAGGCTTCAGAATCTCATGCTCTACCAACTGAGCTATCCCAGCAAGTTGCATGATTATTGCTGTGCATGGTTTGATTCTCTAAGTCTGCGTTGGAAAAGGGAGTGGTGGTGTAGTGGTTAGAGTTTTAGACTAGGCCCTAGGAGATCAGGGTTCAAATCCCCACTCAGCCACCATGAAGATCAGGGTTCAAATCCCCACTCAGCCACCATTCACTGCCTCTCATCCTAACCTACCTCACAGTGTATGTTGCACAGAGCCAGTTCATATTGCCATTACTATTTGTCTTGATCTCCAAGGTCTCTCTCTCAGCCCCTTCACATGAGATCCTTTCAAGCTGAAGATGCCAGGGACCAAGCGAAGCATGGGCTTTTCGTTGAACAATGGGCATTGTTTGCTGGGGTAGATTTCTTCTCTTCAGCTTGCAGCCGGAATTAGGAAGCACGATAGCTTTTGTTCTAGCTGATTACTTCGTGTCTCTGTGCTCTGACCAGCTTTTGTGTCCTTTTGTTTCTCTGTGTTTGCGCAGTAGAGAATCTGTTGTGATTACCTTGGTATTTGGGGGCAGTCTTCCATGTCAGCCAAAAGAACATATGCTACTTGTGGGAATAATGCCACTAACAAGCCGAGTAGGCACATTTTAGTTTATTTATCTGAAATAACGTGTAGGCTACTCTTCATCATAATGATCCCAATATGGGGTGCAACCATAAAAATACCAGTAGTCATGCCTCGGGTTACAGACGCTTCAGGTTGCGTTTTTCTGGGTTGCGGACCGCCGAAACCCAGAAGTACCGGAACTGGTTACTTCCAGGTTTCGCCGGTCGCACATGCGCAGAAGCACCGAATCGCAACCCGTGCATGCGCAGACACGCCGCCGCGGGTTGCGGATGCTGCGGGTTGCAAACGTGCATCCCGCATGGATCACATTCACAACCTGAGCGTCCGCTGCAACACCATACCATAAAAGCAATAAAACATATTTAAAACAGCAAGCTCTACACCACTAGAGCAAGCTACGAAACTCCTGTATGACTAAAACTAGTAGTATCTTATTCAGAGATAAAGTCCTGTGTATTACAGAAGACAGTTGAATTGCAGATTCACACAAATGTTTGGAATGGTTCCTTTGCCTGGGCTTGTTTATTGTGTGCATTAACTTGCATTTACAAGGGTTGGTCAGAATATTTGAAATCTGATTGATTGATTGATTGATTGATTGATTGAAGTATCTTTTGTTTGCACCCCAAAAGTTGGGCAATGAAGAAAAATATATTTCCATTTCAAACGAACAGGATGCTTGTAACGCCGTATTATTTTATTAAAACTCGGCAGTCGTATACACCTTATCTCCAGCTTCCTGAAGCTGCCTAAAATAAGATTTGCAAAGCTTCCAGGCAATGCTCATGTGGCTTTGGAAAGTTCCCAGCACTAGGCCATTTCACAATAAGAAGGGCAGGGGTGCTGACAGCCCGTCTGTGTGCCCTTACCGTCATAAGCTGGCAAAGATGGCAGACTTGAGGAGGAGCAGTGACTTCTCGGGTTTCAACATGGTGTGATGACTAGGAAAGGAGCAAAGGCTTCTGCATTAACCTCTTTCCAAGTGCTGACATGATTTAATGGTTCTACCTAGTTTGCATACTGAGGCTTGTGTGTTTCAGCACTTAGGCCTGCTGAATGTGGTCCCTGAATGGCTGCGCACATTAATTCGCATGCATGCGTCAAATTACTTCTCTGGGACTTGAAGCAGCAAGGGGCTTTCTAGGAATACCACATTCCAAGGGTCTGGTTGTAGGGGTAAGGTCACAGTTGCTTGTTTACTTTCCCTGCCATGTTAGCAAGTAGTGCTGTGTAGTCAAGCAAATGCGAAGCAGTGTGATAAAATAATTGCAAGAATCAAAACTCTCAGTATCCATTGTTCATTGTAAGAGTTTATCTCTCTCTCCTAAGAACTTCACACAAAACTTTATCTGATCGGCAGTCTTGCTAATCATGTGCTTGTGTGGATGTTTGTTGGTGTGCGAAGGAAGAGTTAGCTCCTTCTCCTGCTTGCCAAATACCGTATTTTTTGCTCTATAAGACTCACTTTTTCCCTCCTAAAAAGTAAGGGGAAATGTGTGTGCATCTTATGGAGCGAAAGCAGGCTGCGCAGCTATCCCAGAAGCCAGAACAACAAGAGGGATTGCTGCTTTCGCTGCACAGCGATCCCTCTTGCTGTTCTGGCTTCTGAAATTCAGAATATTTTTTTCTTGTTTTCCTCCTCCAAAAACTAGGTGCGTCTTATGGTCTGGTGTGTCTTATAGAGCAAAAAATACGGTAATTTTTTTCATTCTGACTACTTACTGGGGTTAAAGGTTATTGTGTGATTTCACGCCCCCCTCCCCTCCCCGGCTGCAATCTCACCACTTTAGATAGTAATTTTACCTGGATATGTGCCGTTATTGCTGCCATTTCACTATCTTAATTCATTTATATTTTTGTTGCTGCTGAGTTTGTTCGGGTTTTTTGCTAGATTGGTTAAATGAATTGTGACTTTGTCTCACAATTAGTCTCAGTAATTTTAGTACAATGGATTATTTTGAATTAAGTGCTGTGTTGATACTTGCCTTTGCTTTTGATCTATCAGTTTCTGTAATGAACTGAATCATTAAGTTGCAACATCTATTATCTGTTGCAACCCCACTTCGACTGCAGTAATTGCAGAAAAGGTGTACATGAAATAAGCTTGACTTCACTACCTTCCAGTGCTTTGTGATTGATGTCCTCTCCCTTTGCCACGTTGAGGCAAAAGGTTTGTGACAACATAGTCAGCCAGCATAAATGTGAAACCTTTGACAGCTGCAGTAATATGAGTGGCTGGTACTGCCTGCATTAACAGTTAGCACTAAACCATGGTTTGTCCAACAAACCATTAGTTATCCCAAAGACAAGCCATTGCTTGTTTCGGCAAAGCTTCATTTGCTTTCCAGCTGTTCTTGCCTCATGTAGCACCAAGCAAGGCTTTCTGTTTGGACAGAACACCAAGTCACTGTTCATAAGCTAACAGCAAAAGGTGGATTCAAGTTGTGGTCTGTTGGCAGAAAGCAAACCATGGTTAATCTGTAGGACTGGGTTTGCTCATCAAGACTTAGTGCTGTATGCAAAATGGGCATATATATATATATATATATATATATATATATATATATATATACACACACACACACACACACACACACAGTGGTACCTCGCAAGATGGAAAACTCGCAAGACGAAAGGGTTTTTTGTTTTTTGAGCTGCTTCGCAAGACGATTTTCCCTATGGGCTTGCTTCGCAAGACGGAAACGTCTTGCAAGTTTGTTTCCTTTTTCTTAACACCGTTAATACAGTTGCGACTTGACTTCGAGGAGCAACTCATAGCACGCGGTGTGGTAGCCTTTTTTGAGGTTTTTGAAGACTTTGGTGATTTTTGAAGCTTTTCCAAAACTTTTCCGACACCGTGCTTCGCAAGACGAAAAAAATCGCAAGACGACAAAACTCGCGGAACGAATAAATTTCGTCTTGCGAGGCACCACTGTATATAACTTTTAAAGATAGCTTCATATTGGGAAATATTTACAGGGGCAGAGGTTCTCAAGTAGAAGGTGCAACAAAGTTGTAGCAGAACATTCCAAATAATGGTAATAATGGTTTTCCTTGTTCTGTATATTCTTTCACAGATCTAGGTTAATTAGCAAGCAACACTGTTTCTTCTTTTCCTCTGCAGAGCTTTTTATTTTAAAGGGATTTAAATTCCACAATGAGTTAGAAACAAAGGTCTCTTTTCAGTTGTAAAGAGCTCTGCAACATGCAGCCCATGGGTAACATTGCCTGAGTGTTGCAATCCTTGCATTGTGTGGTTTGATGGAAATAACTGCTGCATTGGTGCAGAGCAGGGGTCAGCAAACCTTTTCAGCAGGGGGCCAGTCCACTGTCCCTCAGACCTGGTGGGGGGCCCGGACTATATATTTTTTTTGGGGGGGAGAACGTATTCCTATGCCTCACAAATAACCCAGAGATGCATTTTAAATAAAAGGACACATTCTACTCATGTAAAACCACGCTGATTCCCACACCATCCGCAGGCCGGATTTAGAAGGTGATTGGGTCGGATCCAGCTCCTGGGCCTTAGTTTGCCTACCCATGGTGCAGATGGTCCCGGCACTCACCTCTTTACTTTGGTGTTGCAGTTGCTTCTCTTGGCCGCCTTGCAAGTTTCGAGCACCTACAGTGGTACCTCGCGAGACGAATGCCTCGCAAGACGGAAAACTCGCAAGACGAAAGGGTTTTCCGTTTTTCGAGGTGCTTCGCCAGACGAATTTCCCTATGGGCTTGCTTCGCAAGAAGAAAGCCCATAGGGAAATCTCCGGGGACCTCTTTTAAAATGCTGGCGGTCGGGAGCAAAGACTTGCGCCCACCGCTGGCCTTCAGAAGAGGTCCTGGACCTCTTCTGAAGGCCGGCGGGGGGCGAAAGTCTTTGCTCCCCCCCGCCTGCCTTCCCGGGACAGCAGAGACTTCTCCGCTGTCCCGGGCGATCTTAAAATGCTGACCTTCAGAAGAGGTCGGGGGACAGACTGCCCCGGACCTGGTCTGAAGGCGGTTTCCATAGGAACGCATTGATTGATTTTCAATGCATTCCTATGGGAAACCGTGCTTCGCAAGACAAAAAACTCACAGGAAGAAAAAACTCGCGGAACGAATTAATTTCGTCTTGCGAGGTACCACTGTACTTGTGGCCGCTCTTTGCTTTGAGTCGATGGTGATACTGCATACTGCTTCCCTCTTTCTCACCCCCCCTCGCCCCACCAGAAGGTGGGTGGCTGTGTTAATAATGCACAAGCATTCATGGACAGCTCTGTATGAATGAAAGAGACAATCTTTACAGCTATATAGGCGTAGGATTTATACTGCTCATCTTCCACATACCGTATTTTTCGCTTCATAAGAGGCACGTTTTCCCTCCTAAAAAGTAAGGGGAAATGTCTGTGCGTCTTACGAAGCGAATGTGTGGTCCCTGGAGCCAAATTGCCTGGGGCGAAAAACAGATTGTGCTTTTTTTTTTTAGAAAGAGGGAAGGGGGTGTTGAAACAAAGCCACTGATCAGCAAGCGATCGAGAGGGAGATAAGGGACACTAGCGATAAAGGAGGCTGCCTGGGTGGGGGGAAGTAAAAGCACATGGATCCTCAGGATTTTTACATTGGGTCACCAAATTCACCATCAGATCACATAGCATGTCCATGACTATAGCCTGCACAAAAAATCACGCATCCACTGATTTGTGGGGCAGCAATGGTGCAAAAACATGGGTACAAAGCACGGATCCACATGGATCCTCAGGATTTTTGCATTGGGCTACCCCAGGGGTCTGCAACCCACGGCTCAGGAGCTGCCTGTGGCTCTTTTACACCTTTGCCGTGGCTCCGGGGCGGATACTAGCATGGGGAGGAGGCGCATTGTGCACCCCGACACTCCCCACTGTGGTGGGCGCTCTACTGGCTGTGACGTCGCATGGGGGCGGTACGTGCGTTAGTCATGCACCGTCCCGACGTCACCTTCCCGCCCGCTGTCAAATCGCGGCTCCGGTGATATATTTGTTTTAAATGTCGCAATGGTTTTGCGGCTCCCAGTTTTTTTCCGGATCCAAGTGACTCTTTTTGTCTTAAAGGTTGCAGACCCCTGGGCTACCCCAAACTCACTGTCAAATCACATGTGTGTGGCCACAGCATGTACCACAAAAATCATACATCCACTATTCTGTCTAAAAACTATGTGTGTCTTATGGTCAGGTGCATCATACAGAGCGAAAAATACAGCAATCATTTCAGTGGCCTAATGCAGAAGAACAGAGGAGATGGAAGTGAGCACCGCAGGGCGCCGTGGGAGGAGCAGTTTCCATACAGAGCAACCCATTTTAGCACCAATATACTTTGTACAATACCTAATCATTTGATGAGGATTTGGTATAGCGACTCTAGCAAGACAAAGTCGTGCCTGTTCCCCTTAGGTTTATGTAGACCAGGGATGAATCTTCACCCTCGTGCAGCTTTAATCAGGCTTCTTATTCATGAAAGAAACGGGAAGCTATTCAGTTGAGATTTTCTGGAAAGGTGGGGGATAGTGATCTGTCACCTCCTCCCCCCCCCCCCATTCACAAGCTGCACTTTGCTGCCATGTCTGTTTTTCCCCCTGAACGATTCAAGCACATGAGATTATTGTGACTCATGCTTAAAGCACATTAAGTATTTAACATTGGAAATCTTGTGTTGGTGAGGTTCTTCCTCTCGAGGTTTTCTTCTTCTTTCTACTTGGGGTTTACTCGAAATGCCACCTATTTCTTGGAATGACGGGGCTGTTTCCAGTGGGAGTAAGTGGTGAACCTGCGTCTGGGCTGCTTCAGGCTGCTAGTGGGGGCTTGTAGCGTTTCAGTGCTCCTCCGTACGGAAATCAAAATCAAAAATCCATCTGCGGGGGGCCGGAACTAGGCTAGGTTTCCCCTGGCATCCAGTTTTCTCATATATATATATATATATATATATATATATATATATATGCAGGTTTTGGTGTCCTCGGGTGTCTTCCCGTGTAAAAGTTGGGGTGTCTAGGCGACGTTTCGACGAGGTCTCACTCGTCATCTTCAGGCTGGTGCTCGTCGAAACGTCGCCTAGACACCCCAACTTTTACACGGGAAGACACCCGAGGACACCAAAACCTGCATACCTATACCCGTGAAAATCTACGAAAGCATATATATATATATATATATATCCCTCTCCCATTGAACCAATGGAGGGGGAAACAGGAAAATATTATAGTCCTAAAATATCTAACTGTGAAGATACATAAAATGAAAGGGTATAAGGTCAATGAGAAGGAGGAGGATTGGTTTGAGAAGCTATTTGGGCAGGTTTGAACAATTTGGGGCAATTAAAATGTTAAAAGTTAAATAAACCTTGTGGAGGGAGGAGTGTTAAGGTATATAGAATTGTACATATGCTTGATTTAAATATGTTATTATTGATTATGTATACCCAGTGTATATATATACATTCATTCCTCTATGAAGGAGCACTCAATCATGTGAGACCCCTCCCACCCGAAGACTTGGGAGTGGTACTACCCAGACAAAAGGTTGCCACTTCAGCGAGCCCTTAGCTCTATTTTTGTTCCCTGCACGTCATCTGCATTCAGTTACATCAGTGGTCTGCTTATCTCAGATCTCTTTTAACAGCACGATTCTGTGATGTTTGACCACTGCTACTTTTACAGTCGGGCTGAAGAATTATTCTAAACAGGGAGGGATATCGGACAGCGAACAAGTGTCTACACTCTGCACAAAAACATTTGCACCGCAGTAACCCAAATCCTGTTGTTGTATTTATTATTATTATTATTATTATTATTATTATTATTATTATTATTATTATTGCTCTAGTGTAAGTTTTGTCCTTGATATACTGCACAACAGGAGTGGGGACTCTCAGACTGGGAGAGAGAATACCCTTCTCAATCTGGCTTTCAGGACTCTCCCTATAGGCCACCCTTGCTCCTCAGCAACACTGTCTCTTCCCAGGCCACAATCCTCACCATTTTCTTTTCGGGCTATAATGCATCTTGCTTCTCTGGATGGAGGTTAAGTGTGTGCAGGTGTGTGTCCACTGTACAGAGGTAATATTTGCGCCTATTGCTACACATACTTCTGTCTCTCGCCATACCCACTACTAGAATGTGCCCCCTCTCTCCTGGGTCCTAGCCTGGCACTATAACTTCTAGGCCACCAGTCTTAACCTTGTCTTCTGGGCAAGACATATAAATGATAAAATGCAGTTCAAATGGGTAGGCAATGTGGTTCCCCTCCAGATGTTGTTGGGAGAAAAAGAGAGTCTTCGCCAGGTTCCAGGACAACCATAAAGAAGGTACCAGGCAAGAATCTCTGGGGAGGGAATTCCACAGCCAGGTTGGTACCTGCATCAAGATGGCATTTTCTGTAGTGACCACCCACCTCACTTCACCTGGTGGGGGCACCTGGAGCAGGGCTTTCTCCATACTTGAATCAAGAAGGTTGGGGGTTTTTTTTCACAGTAAAAGTGTATCTAGAAGAAGCAATGAATCATCCTGCACGCTCTGTATAAATGTCGGTCATGCTCATTCTTGGAAGGAAGTGAGTTGATGCCAATCTGTCTCTTGAGATCTCTCGGAAAACACATTCATTCCACAGCCTCCTCCCCTTTCACTGATGTCAGAGTACATGCATGGGCTTTCTTTCAGTCTTACCACGTGGGAGGGGGGATGTTTCCAGCTCCTGCAGAAGTTGGCCACTTGTGACTAGAACTTTGCTTAATGAGCTCAGTGCCATTGAGACGTTTCATAAGAACAGAAAACTCAGTGTACAGTTTTGGTTCCCCTGCCTGTCACAAAGGGTGTAGCTAGATGTCCTTCTCAAGAGGAACACCAGTAGTTTCACCTCTCAAAGCATCTGTACTGACAGTTCCAAGATGAAGTGTTTTATTGCAGAAGTTGATGCAGAAGTAGACTATTGTGGTTGGGGGCAAAGACAGGTGTGGCTCCATAGGCATTCGTTATGGCTGGGGAATTGGAAATTCCATGCTCTGGTTTTTGTTTCATTTTGCAGTATTTATAGGCTACCCTGTTTTTTTAAAAAGTTCAGGAGCCAAAACGTACGAGTGCCAAGGCGTTTGGCTTTCAAGGTACGACTGTAGAGTGCTGTGGGATCCCAGAGTATAAATGTTGAGGAAATCCCATCTTCTTGAGTCAGCCATCCAAGTATGAGTGGAGCAGCCAAAATGGAGCATCCACCAAGACCCAACATGATCAGCCTCTCTAAAAACGTACTATAGCTGATGGCATAAAAAGCCACAAAGAGGTCCAGGAGAATCAACGGTGTTGTACTGCCCATGTCATCTGTAGGAGTGGACAAAGGAGTTTTTCTTCCAAAAATAAATCTAGAAAGTCTAGAAGTTGACTGGCTACTCTGCATCCAGGAAGGGAATGTTAGCCTCCATTGGACATCTGTTCATGAACATCTTCTGGGCCCAAGGAAAGTTTCTTCAGAAGCAATTACACTGTAGTCTCTTTAGTTCAGCAATAGTTCTAACACTGGAGGACTTATTCTACCATGTGCTGGGAAATGTTATACAAAGTCAGAATACACTCGGAATGCAAGAGGGTTTACGAGGCCACTTGCAAGTTTAGTACTTGGCAGAACTGTGTATATTCTGCCAGTGGTGTGTGTGTGTGTGTGTGTGTGTGTGTGTGTGTGTTCCTGAAAAAAGAAATCACTAGGATCTGGCACTAACTCTCTTATTATGTCTAAATTGAGTACAGAAAACAAAGTGAACTTGCATGGTGTTCATGTAAGTCTTATATTTATTTAGTTAACAAAATAAATATAAAAAATGGCTTCACTCCAAGCCTATTCAAAAATGATGCATTTGGCCCAGCCAAATTTGTTTAATTTTCTTGGATGACCATTTAAGCTGAGCTTTACTGTTCATTTTGCATATGCAAGGAAGATCCCTCTCCTGGAACTTCAAGATTGAATAAAAAAACTTATTTTTTCATACTGCTTCAAGTTAAAACCCAGCAATGTGTATTTCAGTTTCTGAATCTATACCAGGTCTTCTGTATTTTTCTAATGCTGTGCGTTTCCTATACCAAGTCCCTGTCATTTTTAAAAAATGGTTGATTTACTTAATATTTTTAATCCACACTTCATTTCTACATAGTGCAATCCAGTTTCAGTCAGGTTTGGTTTTATAATAAGGCAGCACAAAAATCTTTTAAGTTCGTTGTTTCTAAACTGTACTGCTGACTTGGTGCATAGAACACACTACATGCAAAGGATTCTTTTGAAATCTATGGCTCCAGCCCGTGGCGCTGATGACTCAAGAAAACTTGGGTTCTTATCTTAACCAGACATGTGCAGCCCTTCGCTATTAATACGTATTTATGAAATGGTGGCATGTAGGATACCAAAGGACAAATGTGTTCTGGCAGAGATATCCCTGCTTATCTACTTATTTTGCAAGTAATACAAGACCCACTACTGGTAATCGTGGTCTGGAAGTGAAATTGTGCTTTCTCCTGTATGTCACACAAATGAAATCTGGCAAATAACATGGTCTCTATCCTAAAATCCTTACTGTGCAAAATCGTTTTTCGGTGACGTCGTATGTGTATATATATACATATTGCTCAGCCTCTAATGTAAGATTGAACATGGCAAGGATTCTCCGTGGGTGATTCAATCTAAAAACTGGAAACAATGGTTTTAATGGTTTCTTTGCAGACTCCACAAAACAGAATCAAGCACTGTGATAAGCCATAAGCTTTCAGTGTTTTTTATTCCTGAACCAACCAAAAGAAAGCAATAATAATAATAATAATAATAATAATAATAATAATAATAATATACAGTGAACGAACTGAGACCGCCATGTAGATTTACAGCACAGCTAAATTTCTTAATTTATTTCCTTCTAGGACATAAGGCATGAAGCCAGTGACTTTCCATGTAAAGTGGCCAAACTTCCCAGAAACAAAAATCGCAACAGATACAGAGATGTCAGCCCATGTAAGTACTGTATCCCTCTCAATACATTCAAGGAGTCTTTACAAAAGGGTGGAGTAGTGCAGATGCAATGCCAAACAATTCAAAGTAAAACTGTATTGTTTCCAATGTGCGTGCAACTTTAAAACAACAACACCCTGCTGCTGCTATTTTGATAATATGCCAAAATATTACCGCTGGTCCTCCAGCATTGTAATTGGGCACAGACATGCAAAGCAGAGAAATTCGCAACTCGGGCAAGCAGAGATGGAGTCCAGTTTGTCCCAAAGCTGTAGAGAACTTGCAGTATGTCCACCTTGCTCATCTCCCCCCCCCCCCAACCTTTCAAATGCCCAGCTTTCTCTACATGCCGGTGATAAACTTTGCAAGGGTTCGACCTTGGAATGGCATTTTCCAGTATCAGACCTTCGTCCTGGAATGTCTGCAGTGGTGAAAGAGAAGTGTCTGTGAGCTTGTGAAGGTTGTGTTTTCTTTTCCTCGTTGAGTAAGCTCAGCCTGTTTCCATGCACTAAGCAAAGGCTTCCAGAATGGACTGGTGGGTTTGGGTTCCGAGGCAAGCAATGAGCACAGACAGTTGGCTTTTTAGAAATTAAGTGAAGAACTGCCGTTGCTCAGTCTCTCTCATTTTTAATATCTAGTTTAAAAGCTGGGTGATTTCCTGTTTAATCACGTAAAAACGCTTTGCCTTCTCGTCCAGCATTCTGTTTCGCAGAGGAACTAACCAGTGCCTGCAGGATGCCCACAAGCACTGGACGCATACAGAAGCACCATCTTGCTTTTCTACCTCACCAACTGATCTTAAGAGGAATCTTGCATCTAGACCTGGCTGTACCATGTAACCATGAATAGCCTTGTCCTACGTGAATTTGTCTAATTGGCTTTAGAGCCATCTAAGCTAGTGGCTGTTGCCACAGTTCATAGCAGTGAATTCCATTTGTTACCCACCTCTTCTCCAGAAAGCTCAGGACCATGTGCATTGGGTTATCTCAATTTATCATCGCAACCACCCTATGGGGCCTGTTTGGCTAAGAGGTGGATGAGTGGGGATTTGCAATTAAGTCTCCCTGATTCAAATCCAGGATGGTCTCCATGTTGACTGCACTGGCTCTCAAACAAGCCGTGGTGAACTTTTCTAGCTGTTCAACTCCCAAGTGTGTCATAATGACCACCTGAATCTCATGAGGATTTTTTTTTAAAAAAGTCATGTGCATTCAGTCACAGATCTCCTATCTACATTAATGTTGAAGATACGGTATCGCCATGTACTGGAAAATCTCTACCATCACTTAATAGACTAAAAATCAGCTGAGTCTTCCAGGAAAACTCAATAGAAGCTATAATGTTGCACATAATTTTGCTTACTGATCAGTTTTAGGGCTTCTTTTTGTGGTAACCACCATTGATTTTTGTTTGTTTTAGATGAAACGGCTTCCAGTCAGTTTGGTTTTCCTGTAAAATGTAGGGATTCTTCTATATCTGGGTAGGCTAAATAGAGCAAACTTCAGATCTTTTGAAACGAAGTGCAGATACTGTCGAAGTGGCTTGACTATTGATAATAGCTGGGTGAAACATTAATTGAATAAAAGATACGCAACAGTGCAGCTGAAGGATTATGTTTTGGAACTATTGAGATTCCGATCTCTTCTGAAAATATGTGACAGCTTTTTAAAAAAAAAACTTTGAAAAATAAGCATACAACTTCAGCCTGGTATAGGTCTGCTTATATCTATCTTGATTGAAAGTGAAAATGCGAACATAACATTTCTTTTAGTCCAGCTTGCACACTACATTAAACCATAGTTAAAGTAAACTATGGTTTTATGTGTCTGATCAGCATGCTAGTTCATTCTGATGAAATAATGGACGCCCATGATTTCATCAGTATGAACTGTACCAGAAAGACACGTTGTAGTCTGGCTTCTTGTTACATCCCAAGCTGGATACATGGTTTGTTTCTCCAAACAAACCACAAGCTGAAGCCAAGGTTTATTCTTCACTTACCACTTGTGGTTAGCTTGCAGGAAACAAACCTCAAGCCCAGGTTTGCATGTTACAAGTCAAACTGTGGCTTGTCTCCCCTCCAGCACAGCAGGAGTGGGAAAGGTCAAAGCACCCACAATATCAGCAGTGTACACCAGCATGAGCCTATGCTTGTTCACATTGAACCATAGCTTATTTTAATTATGGGTGAAGAAGAAGAAGAGGAGGAGGAGGAGTTTGGATTTGATATCCTGCTTTATCACTTCCCGAAGGAGTCTCAAAGCAGCTAACATTCTCCTTTCCCTTCCTTCCCCCACAACAAACACTCTGTGAGGTGAGTGGGGCTGAGAGACTTCAGAGAAGTGTGACTAGCCCAAGGTCACCCAGCAGCTGCATGTGGAGGAGCGGGGAATCGAACCCAGTTCACCAGATTACGAGTCCACCGCTCTTAACCACTACACCACACTGGCACTAACATGACATGCAAACTAAGTTGTTGTTAGTAACACATCTTATTAAGCATCAGTCACACACTCTTTTCAGAAGAGTTCTTGAGAATCGTATATAATGGGTGCTGTCCCATATTTCATTATTTTGAATTGAAAGATGTTAGCCCTTCTTTTTGAGTAAGCTGCTTCACATAAAATGAGTAACACACAGTGATTTTCTTAACTGTGCATTCTACAGTTGACCACAGTCGAATTAAGCTGCAGCAGGATGATAATGACTATATCAATGCCAGTTTGATAAAAATGGAAGAGGCGAACAGGAGCTACATCCTCACACAGGTAAGTGCTTGAGAGAGGAGGAAGGATGGAGAACCCAATTCATAGTCTTCCTTACCTCTCGTTCGGTCTTTGAATCTTATAAATGCATAGTTTGTGTGTGGCATGAGAGAGAATTGGTTAAAGGCATTCATTTTTCCTGTTGTGCAACATTTCACTGCTGTAGAAATGCCCATAAGAGAAGTTTGCCATAGTTAGCCGTTTCCTTCATGAATTACCGTATTTTTCGCACCATAGGGCGCACCGGACCATAGGGCGCACCCAGTTTTTTTTTTGGGGGGGGGAATCAAGGAAAAAAATCTTCCCCCCACCCAGCCCCAAAGAGCAGCGTACAGGCTGAGCACAACCTCTCCCTGCCGGAGGGGTTGCGCGCGGCTATGGCACAAGCCAAGGCAGCAAGCAGGATGGATCCCGCTCGCTGTCTTTGCTTCCTCTTTAGCCCCGCGCAACCTCTACTTGCCGGGAGACGCTGCGCAGGGCTAAAGAAGCCATAGCCCCATGTAGCCTCTCCTTGCCGGAGGGGTTGCGCGCAGCTATGGAGCAAGCCAAGGCAGCAAGCGGGATGGATCCCGCTCGCTGTTTTGGCTTCCCCTTTATCCCCGTGCAGCCTCTCCTTGCCGGAGACACTGCGCAGGGCTTTCCTGGCTTTACTGGGAGGTGGGGGGATTCCCTCACCTCTCCCAAAAGCCCGCAGAAGCCGTGCAACCCCTTTAAAGAGATCATGGCTTCTCCTGGCTTTTCTGGGAGGTGGGAGAAGGGACTGATGCGGCCAGTCAGTCCCTTCTCCCTCCTGTGGAAAAGCCCGCAAGAGCTCACGGAGCTTGTGTGCGGCTCTTGGGGGCTTTTCCCGCCTGCCTCCCCCCTGCATTCGCTCCATAGGACGCGCACACATTTTCCCTTGCTTTTTAGGAGGGAAAAAGTGCGTCCTATGGTGCGAAAAATACGGTAATCTAATCCTATTTTAAAGCCATCAAGAGTTGGCCTCTTGTGGGAGTATACTCTATAGTAGGCATAGGCAGACTTGGCCCTCCAGATGTTTTGGGACTACAGCTCCCATGATCCCTAGCTAACAGGACCAGTGGTCAGGGATGATGGGAATTGTAGTCCCCAAACATCTGGAGGGCCGAGTTTGCCCATGCCTGTTCTATAGTGTAACTATGCACCGCGTGAAGAATTGCTTTCTTCACATATGAGAACTGGGGGAAGTCAATAGAGTGACAATCTAGAAAAGAGACCCTGCCAATGTTTTGATAATGCTGGACCCTGAAGTACTTACTGACATGAAATATGACTTCCAAAGAGCTGGGACCCCCTTTGGAAGAATGTGTTTATAAGGCCTGCTTCTGTTTGTATTACACGGCTCCATTACGTGGAATAAGAATGAAAAAAGCATATTAATTCTTTTACACAAAGGATTTTTCTTTTTGTCATTTGTATGCCCAGAATTATGAATTGCAAATTGTGATTTAAGCATTCTGAAATCCATTCAAGTTAAACAAGGGTTTGCTCCTTCAGCATCTCTTACTGCATAGTATATCCATGCTTTTGTGATCTAAGTAACTTTGATGCTGCCTAGTCAAGTCCTCCCTCCTCCTAGCGTATCTATGTAGAAGGCCGTAGAGCTGCTCCTCCTCTTCTTCTTCTTCTTCTTCTTCTTCTTCTTCTTCTTCTTCTTCTTCCTCCTCCTCCTCTGTGACTCTCAAAAATAGATCTCCTTAGAGAGGAGGCATGGGTAATTTCCAGCAGAGCTTTGCATCCCTCCTTGGCTCCTCCCAGCTTTATGTCTTTGTTGTTACTGAACCAGGATCATTTGCTCCCCCAGAGCAGAGTGCAGGAAGCCGTGCACCCAGTCCCCTTCCTGTTGATGGTCGGTTTTGTGATCAGTCGTGTCCTTTTCTCTTTCTGAAGCTGTTTCCTTTGATAGAATCTTCACTCTGCCTCCTCCCTCTCTCATTGGCCCAGACACTTTAAATTACTCCGAGCCTTTTCCATTGATTTGTTTGGGCTCGATCCACCTTGGTTTCTCGTGTCTGTTTGTCTCAGTTTTGTACAAGGAGTCATGCGAAACGCCAATGATGACTCGAGGAAGTCCCCATGGACAAGTTGAAGAGCCTTTCTTTAGCTTTAAATCTCATTAAAACAAAGGGTGGTGGCAATCGGCTAGGAACATCTGTAAGGAAAAGTAGCCTCTATTCAAAAATTACACAAATTAATAATTCCAGTTACAGATGGGTAGCCGTGTTGGTCTGCCATAGTCAAAACAAAAAAAAATTCCTTCCAGTAGCACCTTAAAGACCAACTAAGTTAGTTCTTGGTATGAGCTTTCGTGTGCAAGCACACTTCTTCAGATACCTATCGTATCTGAAGAAGTGTGCATGCACACGAAAGCTCATACCAAGAACTAACTTAGTTGGTCTTTAAGGTGCTACTGGAACAAATTAATAATGCACTCAGTGTTCGAAACTCCCATTGTTCTAGGCGCATCTTGCAACAGGGGGCTCTGGGTGCAGTACTGTGCCCAAGATTTCAATTTAAAACTGCAGAGTGGAAGGAAAGGAGGACCTTTTTCTGCCTCCCCACTTCCAGCTACTCTCTGAAGACTGGAGAAGAGACCCTCTTAAGAATATTAGGGTGGTGGGCTGGACAGGGGAAGGACTAGACCATGTGAAAAATGAACACAAGATTTTAGCTGCAGTTTATTCATTTTCAGCTTTGTATTCTTGTTATAAAAGTGCACCTATACATTCCATTGTTGCACCCATAACCTAGGTCTGAGGTGCCATTTAACTCCTGGCTTTCATATCTCAGTTTCTAACACTGTGCATACTCCACAAATAGTGATGATAATGAGGCTGAACTGACAGAATCCGTAAAGTATCAAGTCTCCAGGTGCCTGTGTTGTGCACCGAGAATGTCTTTTCAATTTACTTTAGGCTTTCCATGGGTAAAGGTAAAGGCGTTTGTTCACAGACAGCTTCCGGGTCATGTGGCCAGCATGACTAAGCCGCTTCTGGCGAACCAGAGCAGTGCACGGAAACACCGTTTACCTTCCTGCTGGAGCGGTACCTATTTATCTACTTGCACATTGACATGCTTTCGAACTGCTAGGTTGGCAGGAGCTGGGACAGCAATGGGAGCTCACCCCATCGCGGGGATTCGAACCGCCGACCTTCTGATCGGCAAGCCCTAGGCTCTGTGGTTTAGACCACAGCGCCACCCACGTCCCTTTTCTTCCATGTGTAGGTGTCCTAAATAATGATTATATTACATAGGGTGCATTCACCCTACTCCACAGCATGGAAAATTGAGAGCTAAGTCTCACCCATATAGAAAAACAGTCACGTGAAATGAGACCTACAAGGCTCAAGTGTTTTACCAGTGCCGGATTTACGTATAAGCTAAACAAGGTATAGCTTAGGGCCCCACTCTGTTGGGCCCCCCAAAAAAATGTAAAGGAAAAAAAACGATGTAAATTTCCAAAATATAAGTTAAAAAACAAATAAAATAAAACCTACACACAGCAACAGTAGCAAATGGCTTTAGATACTATTAGGTCCATAAATTACCATATAACATATATTCAACACAAAAAACTGCGACAATTTGTTGTTGACAAAGAACAGCTGGACATATAAAGGGCCCCATTACGTTCAGTAGCTTAGGGCCTCATCAAACCTAAATCCAGCCCTGGGTTGTACCAAAGCTGTTATCCAAAAAACACAGTATTCAAGTTTGGTTTCTTTAGTAAATGAGGTGGCAAAGTGACATCTAAATTTAACGAATATTTGCATAAACTGCTCCTGAGCGACCAGTCTCCCTATTGAGCCGGGGCGAATACAGTATCGCGGAGTCAAGTAAACAGGCAACATCTGCTCAAGGGTACAAGTCAGAGTCTGGGTTCAAGGGTGCATTGTTGAGGGTGCATCAGAGGGAAAATGCTGTGGGTGGGCAGAGATGGGCATGAGACAGATGAAATGCAAGGGTGAGAAGTTAAATGTGGTGTGACCACATTCATCGTGGTGAAGCAGCCCTTTGTTTGCTCTGAGCATCTCCCCATAAGCTTTGTAATACAGTCATACCTCGTGTTGCGTTTGCCTCAGGTTGAACGTTTTCAGGTTGCGTCCCGCAGCAACCCGGAAGTACCGGAAAGGGTTACTTCCGGGTTTCGCCGCTCACGCATGCGCAGACGCTCAAAATGCCGTCATACGCAGAAGCAGTGAATCGCAACCCACAGACACGGGTTGCGTTCTGCTCAGGTTGTGAACGGGGCTCCGGAATGGATCCCCTTCGCAACCAGAGGTACCACTGTACTTAAGGCTCAATCATGTACCCATGTGCAGCTAATCAGACGTTAAGGGACTAGGAAGCCTTTGTTCCTGACCTCCTAAACTTGGATAGACTGGGTAATCCAAATCCCTTTGGCTCCCAATTCCTAGCAATATCTATTCTGGATTATTTACTTGAATAGCACCAGGATATGGCATGCATTCGGGTGATATTAAATGCCAGTTGTGGGCTAATGGAGTTGACTTTTAGCCACTCGGCCATCAGTCACTTTCTTTTCCAAGGGGCTAGTTCGCTGCACTTGCAAGCTTTGTGAGTGCAGGGTTCCCATTTTGGCCAGCCTAATATCCTTAGTAAGTCTTTTGTAGATACATTTTAATACATTGGACATCATGGGTTGATATGTGAGGGACTGGTGGGAAAGGAAGAACCTTTGACCTGGAAGAGAGGTTACTTTGAAAGTGGATCGGGTAAACATCTAGCAGGAATAGTAAACTCTTTCTGACCTTGCGTGTCAGTGCTATGCCAAGACTTTTCATGAAATGATAAAGATGGCTGAATTTCCTAGCAGTTGGCTTTTATTGTCTCTCGTTTCTGTGAATTGCAAGTTCCATTGATTGAACAAACGTCTTAAATTTATCATGCGGAGTGGCGTTTTCATTTTTTTCTCAACAAGCTTTCTTAGAACTGTTCTTTACCGTTCCTATCTAGCAAATAATGAAATAAGGACCTGCTTCTCTATCTATAAAACTTTCAAGTTCTGCATCCTTACAGATTAGTATTTGGCAACTTCACAATATGAAGCGGGGTGGAAATCACTTAAAACTTCACATTTTATGTATCTGAAAAGAGGAGCCACTCCCTGTGTTGGGTTTAGAAATAGAGAATTGTTGCTAGGCTGCTGTTCTCTGAACTTGTACCACATTAAGGCTTTGTATCTTTGCAGGGGCCTCTGCCAAATACTTGTGGTCACTTTTGGGAGATGATTTGGGAACAGAAAAGCCGTGGCGTTGTCATGCTCAACAGAGTGATGGAAAAGGGATCAGTAAGTAACTAAATCATTCCCCCCCCCCCCCCAATGTTTGTTCTGGGATCCTGAGCACATGGTGCATGCACAATTTAAAAACCTGATGAAAATGGTCCTGTAGGGGGGGAAATGCAATAATGCACATGCCAGAAGTGAAGAAAAATAAGTATGGGTTAGACAACGTAGAAATATAATGGAATCTATTATGTTCAGAACCAATTGTTCAGTATGAGTGCAATATATGACCAGCCTGCAACCCAGTGCAATGAACTTTTTTACTTTGCTCCTTTGCAGTATCAGCATTTGGGTGTAATGAGGGGGCTGAGCATATTTATTTAATTGTATTTCATTTCTCTCTCAGTCCCAAGTTAGTTCATAGAGATGTGTAGCCAGTGTCAAGTATAGACGCTAGCACTGAGCTTACCAGGAGAAAAAGAAAAGAAAAATAGTTTGGATTTGATATCCCACTTTATCACTACCCAAAGGAGTCTCAAAGCGGCTAACAATCTCCTTTCCCTTCCTCCCCCACAACAAACACTCTGTGAGGTGAGTGGGGCTGGGAGACTTCAGAGAAGTGTGACTGGCCCAAGGTCACCCAGCAGCTGCATGTGGAGGAGCGGGGAAGCGAACCTGGTTCACCAGATTACAGGTCCACCACTCTTAACCACTACACCACACTGGCTCCCCAGTGTGACCCAGTGTGGTCACCAGGAGAATGAGTTGCATGGACTTTTTATTCCGTATCCCATTTTTTTTGCAGTTCCTTTATTGTTGGGCCACGTGAAAAGGTGTGAAAAATTCTTGGGACATTCCTCAGCTATTTTCAATTCAGGTGTTTTTGTGCAACAGCAGAGCCCTCATCATGTAGTTAAACCAGGGTCAGTGATGTCATTGCATTCACCATGTGATCCCTAAATGGCTGGGATCACACAGTGAAGAAGTCCGTTCAGGATTTTAAAAGTGGTTCTGAAGCAGCAGAGTATTGATGACTGATGACTGCAAACAGGTATGAAAAAATGCATGCAGGTGTTTAAAGCAGGGAGACTTTGGAGACATTTTTGTACCCTTTAAAACAGCAACTTACGTATTGAAAATTGAACAGCTTGAAAACTTGGTACAGCAATAACATCTGTGTCAACTCCTAGCTATTAGAAGCCCTCCAGATCAGACCTTTTAGTAACCTAAACTTTCAGCTGACATTGCTGTTGCTTTTTCAACCCTTTGCACGTGTCCAAAGAAGAACCACACTGTGCCACTATTTTACTTGTTTTCAGTTGTGTGTGTCCTTCATTCTGTTGTGGAACCCAAGCCAGTGTCCATGTGGTTCTCAGGCAATCCAGGGACTTCTGTGGCTGCCATAGCTACAATGATACTCCCTTTCCTCGCTGTTTTCCCTTTACTTTCTTCTCCTCCTGCTCCCCCTCTGGTCTTCACATTCTCTTACTACTCCCGAAACCATACTGCTGCTGCGTGTGTGTTTTTGAAAGCTCTTCAAACGCTTTAGTAAGCACATTTGATATGCATATTTTTCTTGCTTCAGGGTTTTTGCATAATGCATTTTTGGGTCGCATCACAAACAGCCATGTGTGTGGGTGCTGTAAAGCAGATGGTGCACTCACTGATGAATAAATCACTTTATAAGTAGTTAGGAAGGGACATGGGTGGCGCTGTAGTCTAAACCACAGAGCCTAGGGCTTGCCGATCAGAAGGTTGGCGGTTCGAATCCCCACAACAGGGTGAGCTCCCGTTGCTTGGTCCCTGCTCCTGCCAACCTAGCAGTTCAAAAGCACGTCAAAGTGCAAGTAGATAAATAGGTAGCGCTCCAGCGGGAAGGTAAAAGGCGTTTCCTTGTGCTGCTCTGGTTCGCCAGAAGCGGCTTAGTCATGCTGGCCACATGACCCAGAAGCTGTACGCCGGCTCCCTCGGCCAATAAAGCGAGATGAGCGCCGCAACCCCAGAGTCGTCCGCGACTGGACCTAATGGTCAGGGGTCCCTTTACCTTTAAATAGTTAGGAAATTCATACCCAGGTTTACCTTAAGGCAGAGGTGGGGTACTGTTCTAACCCCAAGGACCACCTTACTTCGTGGGGAACGTCCCAGGAACCGCGTTTCGGGGCCAAAGACAAAAGTGGACAGTGCAATGGATGTACCTCTTCACGTGGCCATGTGCAACCTCCCCTACCCCCAAATGCACTTTTCCATCTACCATCCATGCATGCAAGAAGTACTATTCAAGGGCAGTTCCAGGACACATCCCCGTTCAAGCAAAAGCATCTGAGGAGGCTGCGGAGAACTTGAGAATTAGATAAGAGAAGACTGGGGAGCATTCAGCCCCTGGGCTTGAGGTCCCCCACCTTAGGCAAAAAAACAGGCAGTGGCTCCATCACTTACACAGGTTAATCTGGAAATGGTTCATGGAGCTGGTTAGTTGACCTCTGAATTTATCATCGCAGACATCCAAATCATTCCCTTTAAGTTAAAGTGGTGAACACATGGGTGTCCATGTGCCACGTGGCCTGTGTGCGAGAGATTGACAGCTGAGCCATCATCCATGCCTCTCATTTCACCCCACTGTTAAGTAGCGTGTGATGAAAGGAGTTGCCAACATGGTGCCTTCCAGATTGTTGTTGGACTCCAACTCCTATCAGCCTCTGGGATGATGCGAGTTGGAGTTCAAGAACATCTGAATGGCACCACGTTGACTACTCCTGTGTTACGAGCTCTCTTCTTCTGTCTTCCTTCAAGTCTTCGGCCTTGAAGGAGTTGCCAGGCTCGCCTGCCCATGCTTCTCTTTCCAAACAACAGTCAGTCGACCACTTGCCATAAATAACCTCACAGGCGTTTTTCAAAAGTCCTTGGAGTGAAGAGTGAATTGTATTCCTTATAGGATATAGGAAAGATTTATGGAGAAGTCGTCTGCAGTAATCACTGTCTTGTTGAGTGGAGGTTTCCAGTTCCCCAGTAATATGCGTAGTGAAACAAATCTAAAACGAGAAGTACAGTAACCACAGACTCAACCATTCCTTCCTCTCCCACTCACCCCCACTCATTCTTTCTCCACTGCCAGTAAGCTTGAACAAAGCACAGAATTATTGAGATCCCCTGAGGGAAGGCTGCTAATGCTTCTCGACAAACGGTTGAGGGGGGATACTCAATGGGAACTTGGCAAAAACATTATTTGCCAAACCATTTAGTGCAAAAAAAAAAAAAAAAAAGTTACATGGAGCAGATTCTCTTGCAAGCTGCGATTAAAAATAAATTTGCAGAAGATTAAAAATTCTTTCTGTCTCCAACCAAGTCGTATTGTTCAGGAGTTAAATGGAAAAAGACGTTGGTGCCTTCTACGATGGGCTATCCTACACAGAATTCCTTCCTTTTTCCCCCTCTGGATAAAACATTTTGTGGGTTGGTAAACTATTGCCTCAAACACTTCTTTTGTGTAATACTCCCTAGTGGATTGTACCAGTTTCCGTTCTATAAAAGGTCTCCAGTATTACCATCCCATGTTGGACTATTTTTGATCAGTAATTAAATAGCATAATTATCCATCTCTTTGTCATATGGTAGAAAAAGCAGAAAGAATAAGGCTATTGCACTGAAAACGGAACACTAAAAATCCAAGAACAGTAAACATTTCCCAAGTCAAATGTCATTGAAGTTGTATCGAATTCTGCAGGAAGTTGTATCGAATTCTCCATGAACCCAAGTTCTTGGTGTCTACAATTGTAGGTTTGATAGTTGTCTCAACCACTGGACACTATCAGCTTCGTGGCATATAAACATTCTAGCGATGCAAATCTTGGATTTCCTGGGAAATTATTATTGAGAAAATTACTATGATCAGTCAAGAACTTAGGTAATTGAAATGCCCAGACTCCATTTTCAGTGAGAACAAACCGCTGTAACCTTTAAACTATCCCATATGGCATCAAAATGATCTCATAAGACTGGGATTTGGGGGAAAGGGGTTGAACTGAACTGAACAACTCAATTGCATCTGTGTCTCTTGATTCCTAATTAAAAGCTACAGTTGTGTGCATGTATACTTCTAGCTGTTCTCCTAAATAGAGTCCCATAAATCGTTAAGGCAATTTTGTTGGCTCGTTGCAGTTGTCAGTTTTGCCCAAATGAGGTTTTCCCTAGCTGCCATGTTCTGTAATCCCAGATCGGTTCCAGAAACCCGGTGCCTAGCGCCAGTCCGTGGCACTCGAAAATATGTTTTGTTCACTCAGTGGTTTCTGTGGTTTAAGGGGTAATCACAGGGGTTTCTCCTGTTGTTAGCGGTTGAGACTTTCAGCGTAAATTCTTAGGGGTGGATGAACACACACAGGCACTGGAAGCTGGAAGCTGCGGCCTATCTAGAGTGCACTCCACTCCAGCCGGTATCCAAGGCAAAGGTCTTTCCACATCCTGCCACCTTTCAGTGCCAAACTGAGACCTGCATGCAAACTCATATGCTACACCACCGGCACACTTCCAACCCCAGAACTGATGCACTCTGCATTCCATCACTGCACTTTGCAAGTGATCTCTTCCAACATCACCCATGCTTCCTCCGGCATCTTCAAGGAGCATTTAAAGGAGGGTTAGGGGTCCTGTGACCTTCCAGATGTCGACTTCCCATCAGTCGTAGCCAGAATGACCATTAGTCAGTTACGGTGGAAGCCAAACACAGGTTCACAACCACTGATTTTAAAGACTCGCCTCTTTGCTCAAGTCCTTCCCTGTGCAATTTCCTTCCTCTTCTTATTGACTGGAAGCCTGTGGGAAACGACAGCCCCCCCCCCCCTTTTCATTTCTGCAAGTCTGCTTTTAGATATTCAGTAAACTACGTCTGTGTGCCACATGTACACGGATAATGCGAAGGGGCTGTCTATAAGTGCCATGCATGCTGATGATTTGTAAATAATGCTTGCCGTTCTGGGTGACTCCTTGTCAAGCAGCTTGAACACGAGTCTTGCTCATTTCCCCCCTCTAGATAAAATGTGCACAGTACTGGCCGCAAAAAGAGGAGAAAGTGATGCTCTTTGAGGATACAAACTTGACGTTAACCTTGATATCAGAAGATATAAAATCCTACTATACAGTACGACAGTTAGAATTGGAAAACCTCACAGTAAGTATGGGGAAGGTCAGCGTTAACTGTTACTCTCACACACATACACATACTTTTTACAAACCGTATTTTGCTATATTAGTCCCCTGCATTAAGAAGATGGATACTTGATGACTCTTTGCTAGAGCTTCAAGATCCGCTTAATGCTGATGTAGCAGAATCTCAGTTGTGTTGAAGGTATTTTGTTCTAACATTTGAGAAGTTGCCGCACTGGCTCTTAGGATTCTACAGTGGTGCCCCGCAAGACGAATGCCTCGCAAGACGGAAAACCCGCTAGACGAAAGGGTTTTCCGTTTTGGAGGTGCTTCGCAAAACAAATTTCCTATGGGCTTGCTTCGCAAGACGAAATTGTCTTGCGAGTTCCTGCAGGGTTTTTTTCCTCCCCCCCCCCCTTTTTCCCAAGCTGCTAAGCCGCTTATCAGCTGATCCGCTAAGCCGCTTAACAGCTGAGCCGCTAAGCCGCTTATCAGCTGAGCCGCTAAGCCCGCTAAGCCGCTTATCAGCTGAGCCGCTAAGCCCGCTAAGCCGCTTATCAGCTGAGCCGCTAAGCCCGCTAAGCCGCTTATCAGCTAATTCGCTAAGCCGCTTAACAGCTGATCTGCTAAGCCGCTTATCAGCTGATCCGCTAAACCGCTAATAGCGCTAATCCGCTAATGGGCTTGCTTCGCAAGACGAAAAAACCGCAAGACGAAGAGACTCGCGGAACGGATTCTTTTCGTCTTGCGAGGCACCACTGTAGTTCCTAGGTATGGGCAGCACAGATAAGCACATCAGGGGTTTTTTTTGCCATCGTACCTTCAAACATCTTTGCAGCCACGGGGGCTAGAAATACAGCAGGAATTCTCAGAGTTTCCTGTCTCTACATTCTTGGCAGTTGTGTGGAAATAGAAGTGGGGAAATTAGTATGTTTTCCATATTTCCCCATTTTTCTTTTTTTAGCTTTTTTAATGAGAAGAGCAATTAGGTCATGTCCCATAGTAAAGTACTTCCTAGAACGAGGGTGGAGAACTATATTGGTCTAGTGGGGCAGATTTCTACCTCCCGCACCTGACACAGTTATGCTTGGTGAGCCTTTTTCATCACATGGGTTTTGCAGAACGCTTTGCAAGGGACCCAACAATCAGCTAATAGTTGAGTTTTGCTGTGAGACCCTTGGAAAACACTCAACAAGATAGCGTTTTCCAAGGGTCTCAGTCAGACCCTCTTGCCGAGTCCCTTGCCACAAAAAAAAAAAACTGTCTTGCAAAGAATCAAGTGATATCCAGGCCTCGTGGATCGCTTTGCACGGGGCTTTGCAAACTCTCCTTCAACTGAGCAGGTTCCCATGAACTTTCTCCTAGATCTTGTGCCAATAGCTGATGGCAAACCGCAGAATCAGGCTGCATTTGAATCAAGAGGCAAACCCTGTTTAGCGGTTCTAGTAGTAAACAGCTACCATGTAATAATCATATAGGATCTTAGAGCAGATATGGGGAACAGTTCCCAGCCAGCAGAAGACATGCTTTGGTACCCAAGTGCACAAAGCCATAGAATTGTAGAGTTGGAAGTGACCCTGAGGTTCATCTCTTTCCCCCAACGATTTTGACAGGTGCGCTAGACCACAATCCCCAATCACCTAATGGCATCATGACATCTGTTGATGAATTTTCCTTTGCCTGCGCGGTTTGAAATCGAACAGGGCTTTGCAAGTGCTGACAATCAGCAGTGCCTGCAAAGCCCACTTTCAGCAGGAAACTGCATCAGTACCTGTCCCACAGGGCAGGTGGACTTGGCCTGGCCAAAATGGTCTCGCATGCCAGATTTGAGGCCTAGCCAGTGTGATGAGGCCCCTGGGCTGGAGACTCCACAGCCATGCCCTAGAATATCATGAATTACAGTGTCCCTGCAGTGGAATTTGAGATACTCTGTGAATCTTTTTACAGTTGAGTAAACTTTTTGTGGCACCTCATGAAGGAAATGCCTGTTCAAATGCAGCCTTGAAATCAACTTTCTGAAGTTTGGCCAGGGCAGGTGTGGGGAGTTGTTGGGTGTTATGTTCCATGCACATGTCTTTTATTTTTAAAGAAGAAATATGAAAATAAACTGAATGTCAGTTTCCTAATCACTGAAGCGTTGTTGCAGGCCATAACGAGTATCGCTGCGTACTTTCATTTTCTTGAAACCTTGGGTGAAAACGGTTTTTGTCTTTTGCAGACACATGAAACTCGAGAAATCCTGCACTTTCATTATACAACGTGGCCTGACTTTGGAGTACCCGAGTCTCCAGCTTCGTTCCTCAACTTCCTGGTCAAAGTGAGAGAGTCGGGGTCACTGAGCCCCGAACATGGACCCATTGTAGTACACTGCAGTGCAGGGATTGGAAGATCAGGAACTTTCTGCTTGGTTGACACTTGTCTCCTTTTGGTAAGAGAAGCTTGCTTGTAAGGTGGAAGGGAGTGTTGGCTGCCATTTTGTTTAGTGTCTTTCAACTCCACAATTCTATGATGCTAAGCAGAGCGGAGCGAAATAGGCTTCATAAACTTCGGCAATCCCTTTGTAGCAGTGACTGTGGGACATCTGTCTGAATTCTGCTTTAACCTTATTCTGTTTCAGACTTGTGCTGGGCTGGCACCAATCTTTATGTCATGGAGGAACCGGTGCACACCTCTCAGTACCACCAGTGCACAGTTAAACTGTGGCATGGTATAGAGGCCCATACATAGGAGAACATGATACTTCTGAATCTTCACCCTGAAAAAGAAAAGGATTTTGGGGAGAGAGAAATTCCTACAGACAACTCCCATCCTAGAGTAATCTATTTCCACTTCAAAGTTTAAAATCAAGCCTAGCTTTCAGTGAGGCCTGCCTTCGGTTAGCCAGTTGGTAACACCCTCTCTTTCTACACCCTTGCTGTGTCTTGTTTCAGTAGATGTGCTTTTGGCAGGAAAACTACGAAGCCGCTATGTTCTATCCACTTCATTCTGAAAACTTGTTGCCTTAATTTTTACATTTATCGCCATGATTTTTGAGTATGTTGACATGATCCTTGTTGACACGATCCTTGGCACTTCAGCTAGAGAAGCTGGGGAGAATCCCATTTCTGTTCTCCTTCCTCTGGCATTCCAGTCCTAAGCATGTGTTGGAAATGAGTCCTGCTGCTTTTGAGAACAACAGCCCCTCAACAAAATCTTATGAATGCCCACTGCATTCATGGGAGTTTACTTAAGTTCAGTGCCAGAATATGTGTGTCTTAGACAAGTCATATTGTTGGGGTCACCCGTTTTAGTGGGATGAAGGGGGAGGGCCCAAGAATAGCTTGTTGTCTGGGGCTCTTAAAAAATATTGGATCTGGTGAATTTTCACCGGGCATCATCATAGAATCATAGAGTTGGAATAGACCACAAGGGCCATCGAGTCCAACCCCCTGCCAAGCAGGAAACACCATCAGAGCACTCCTGACATATGGTTGTCAAGCCTCTGCTTAAAGACCTCCAAAAAAGGAGATTCTATAAGGCCTGAGTAGACGTGGGTTAGGACTGCAACCTTGATAAAGACGTCTTCCGGATAGTCCACAAATGAGAAGCTGTACTGTTGCGATCTGAATTTCACCTTTCTCTATTTAGATGGACAAAAGAAAAGACCCTTCTTCCGTCGACATTAAGCAGGTTCTTTTAGAAATGAGGAAATACCGCATGGGGCTTATACAGACTGCAGACCAGCTTCGCTTCTCATATTTGGCTGTTCTAGAAGGATCAAAATTCATTATGGGAGACTCATCTGTGCAGGTGAGCAACAGTAGCAGAATTCGACTGGCATAGGTTGTCTTCATTTTTTAAAGTTGTGTGTGAATGGGCCAAGATTTTTATGGAACAGCAGTGCGTAGAATCGAGCGGCAATTAGATGTGCTAAAACAAAGTGGTTCACAAATGCACCTTTGACACACATATATACTTACACACACACACACACACACTTGTGTATAAACCAGGTTATAGGATGTTGCATGTGTTGTTGCCATTGCAATAGGTGATTCTTACTGCTTTACAGTTCTGGGGAATAGCAGGTTCTGCCCTGGCACTGCAGTACAGGAGTTCATTTTCCAACCCGTGTCTTCCTATGTCTTGTAGATGTGAAGACTCTAGCAGGACCAGGGTATCCGCTGAGCTGAGGGTTGTTGCTTAAGACGCATCATGCCATTATCACTTAAACGTTATTTGAATAGGCGGTGGAAGAGTTGAAGGGGGAATGCAGCTCTGGGAAGAAAAGAAAAATTCAGAGCAGGGTGATGGTTTCATGTGCCCAGGCACCCGGGTGGTTGATGCACTCTTCTTGCTCCGGAAAGGGAATGAGGTGATAACAAGACTGCAAAGAGGAAGTCAGAGAATGAGGAAGGGAATTAAGCAGAGGCTAGATCCCTCCCCCTCTTTTGATGGGGTCCTTGTATATTATTATTAGTATTTCCATTTATGAATTGTTTCCAGTGAGGTGTTTCAAAGTGACTCGGAGTACATTTTGTTCAACATCGTTCTGTCTGTGCAAGCGTTGCAACTTGCCAGCTGGACCTATTTCCCCCTCCATCGTGCTGTTCTGGGAGCTCTCCTGACACACTCACCCAAGACCCATTTTCAGGGAGTGCAAGGGGGTGGGCCGGAGGGAAGCCCCCCAGAGTGCAAGCAGAAATCTTTGCTGGAAGCTGCCTTTAGTGGCTGGGGCAACCCAGTCAGATGGGAGGCATATACGGTATTTTTCGCTCCATAAGGCGCACTGGATCATAAGGCGCACCTAGTTTTTAGAGGGGGAAATCAAGGGGGGGGAATCTTATCCCCCCCCAGCCCCAAAGAGCAAAGAAGCCAGGACAGCGAGTGGGATCCATCCCGCTGGCTGTCTTGGCTTCCTCTTTAGCCGTGCGCAACCTCTCCGGCCGGGAGAGGCTGCCCGCGGCTATGGCAATACCCCCACCTCCCACAAAAGCCCACAGGAGCTGCACAACCTTTAAGGAGCACGCGCCTTTCGGGCTTTTCTACGAGGAGGGAGAAGGGACTGACTGGCCGCGTCAGTCCCTTCTCCCTCCTGGGGGAAAAGCCTGCAAGAGCCGCACGGAGCTTATGTGCGGCTCTTGGGGGCTTTTCCTGCCTGCCTCCCCCCCTGCATTCGCTTCGTAAGACGCACACACATTTCCCCTTACCTTTTAGGAGAGGAAAAGTGCGTCTTAAGGAGCGAAAAATACAGTAAATAATAAAATGATGATGATGCAGACATTCCTCTGTTGGGACTGGTCAGGTGAATTGTGCCCTTCCAATGTGTTTCACAACTTGAACCTATGCAGCCAAGTCAAAAGTAAGTACCACTGAGTTCCGTGGAGTTTAGTCCCAGGTGACTGCGCATAGGATTACAGTCATACCTCATGTTACGTTTGCTTCATGTTACGTTTTTTCAGGTTGTGTCCCGCGGCGACCCGGAAGTACCAGAAAGGGTTACTTCCAGGTTTTGTTGCTCGCGCATGCGCAGTAGCGCTAAATTGCGCTTCACACATGCACACAAGCACCAAATCATGCCGCACACCCGCGCAGATACGGCGCTTCAGGTTGCGGGCTTTTCATGTTGCGAACGGGCCTCCGGAACGGATCCCGTTCGCAACCAGAGGTACCACTGTCCAGTTACATCACAAGGAATAGTAAATCTTGTTATTTTGTCTTTGGTCTAGCTAGGAGCCTAAGGGAATGCACAATCTCGTGGCTATAGGGGCTGTCATGATGAGCTCCTGCACTTCAGATTTTCCCACTGACAATAGGTACAACAAACTGCACAGTAACATTTCTTTTTTAAAAAATGGATAAATGGGAACACCTTAATGGTGCATCCTGGCCGTGTACAGAAAAAGCGTGTGTGCATTTTCCTTGCCATTTTTTAAAGAAAGTTTAATGAGTCTCCTGCTTCTGTTGAAGGAGCAATGGAAAGAGCTCTCTAAAGAAGACTTGGACCCCCCGCCGGAACATATTCCCCCACCCCCAAGACCACCCAAGCGAACCTCAGAAATGAATAACGGAAGGGTGCACGACCACATGGAAAATTCTTCAAAGCATCGGGTGACGGAGGAGGAAGTCGCGTGTGCCGTGAGCGCTCTGGTGGCGAAGGTTCCTGATGGCAGAGATCACCCCTCTGAACATCTAGACATGGAGAGGTAATGTTGGCCAGGATTTCTTTGGGGGAACACTTGCATCAGATCGCCATCAGCCTTGTAGCCAGCAAGCTGCCTGTCTCTTTTGTTTCCCAGTGTTTTTACTAAAGCAGAGCGAGGACCCGATAACATTTTATCCGTTTGTGTAGAAAATAGGAAAGGAGAGGCAGAGATTGAGGGGAAAGGAACGAAAGCGTTTGAGGAAGTTCCCTTTTGATGTATTTTTTCCCTTACTCCTCTTAACTCCTTGCTCCTCTACTATAAGGAAGAAAAAATTGCCAGGAGAGAGGGGGGGTCTGTCTCTAGAATAAACAAGTAAAATAATTTGTGGTGCAGAATGAAATGTGGTCATTTCCAAGCTGTACACAGGCTTCTTAGTAAACCAAAGATGCAACTGAGCATTATTAAATATAGCAGGAAGTATTCTTTATAGTGTTATCGTTTTGTGAATTTATTAAAAGAAGCCAAAGCGGCTAGTTCTGAAAGCAGCTACACTGATTTTGCATGCTTTCAAAATCTTCTGAAAAGGATAAATGTTCAGAATTTCTTGAGAAACTAGGTCAGTTCAAATAAGACGTTGCAGGGGCACAAGGTGGTTTGTCTGCAGTCTGCTTGTGCTAAAGAGCCTTTTAAGTCTTTGCACTAGATAAGAATGAATGAGGTCACTTATTTAGCAAATTCCCCATTTCTCAGTAGGACTGAAGTATTTCCATTGGAACTAAAACATTGTCAGGGTGGAACCCAACTTCCATTTTTTTAGAGAAAGAAAATTGTTTCGACTTAATTATGGATCTAACCAAAATATAGCTTAAAGGCTGTTGCAAAATATCAGACAGTTTAAAAAGAATTAAGAGGTGGTCGAAGTTTTTCCTACTCTAGTAGAAGAAGCTTAAAATCTGAGGTTTTATCTTTTCAGTAAGGGGCTTGCTCACCTGTCATTCCAGACAGCTGAAATGAAAAACTCTAGAAACAGCCAGCAAAAGTTATCAAAAGCTGGGAGAGAGGGAGGAAATGCACCGCTTGAACACTAGGTGTCACTACTGCTCCATGTGCAATAATGTCAGGAGATTTCCTTTTCCTGGTTCAGTTATACTGGAGTCTGACTTGCCCATTTTTATCTAGACCTGAGCCAAAAAGTATTTAACCCGCTTCAAGTTCCCCTGCAGGTGTGCTTAAAAGCAACCTCCCATTTTTGCCAGTTTTGTAGCAGTCTATTCATATTATTCTCTGGGTCCTTTTTTCTCTCAGTCCTCAATTTGTTCCCATATCCCAGTAACTCAGTCCGAGCCCCACCTGGGCCAAAAGATTCCTGCATTGCAGGGAGTGTTGGACTCAATAACCCAACTCTGCAATTCTATGATATATAGAACCTGGCTCCTTGGCTTTCCACCATGCCCGAAGCATTGATGCTCCTTTTCTGTCTCATCGCTCTCCTCCACAAAATCTTGTTGTTTAGTCATTTAGTCGTGTCCGACTCTTCCTAACCCCATGGACCAGAGCACACCAGGCACTCCTGTCTTCCACTGCCTCCCGCAGTTTGGTCAAACTCATGCTGGTAGCTTCGAGAACACTGTCCAACCATCTCATCCTCTGTCGTCCCCTTCTCCTTGTGCCCTCAATCTTTCCCAACATCAGGGTCTTTTCCAGGCAGTCTTCTCTTCTCATGAGGTGGCCAAAGTCTCAGCTTCAGGATCTGTCCTTCCAGTGACCGCTCAGCGCTGATTTCCTTAAGAATGGAGAGGTTTGCTCTTCTTGCAGTCCATGGGACTCTCAAGAGTCTCCTCCAACACTATAATTCAAAAGCATCAATTCTTTGGCGATCAGCCTTCCACAAAACAATCACCTGCAAAACACTTTTGCAGTGCCTTTTCTCAGGGGGCAAGGAACTCTTGAGTTGTAGCCTGTGCTGTTCCGGCAGGAGTCTGGTAGCGAAACAGGACTTCTGCTTCCTCTCCTCCTCCTGTGGGTCTCCCCCCACCTCAAATAAATATGCCCCAGGGGGGTCTCCCAAGTCCCAACCCTTCAGAGCTGATGTTGAGGATGTGCTGGAGGCTGGAAGAGACAGAAGAGGAAACTCTGCCCCACACGTGGAAGCCAGCAGAGCTGCAATGTTGGATGTGGCTCCTGCTGGTTTTGAATGGGTATGCTCTTCCTGGGACAGAGGCTTCAAAGAAGCTGACTAATCTTTTTATGTATGCAGCAGCCTCAGCCAGAACCTTATATGTGCCGAAATGGAAAAAGGAAAAGGTTCCAACCAAAGAAGAATGGCTTTAAAATAAATGGCAAAATAGCTGAAATGGCGGAATTGACTGTAAAACCAAGAGATCAAAACGATGAACTGCTAATAATAATAATAATAATAATAATAATAATAATAATAATAATTTGTATCCCGCCCTCCCCGGCCAAAGCCGGGCTCGGAGTGGCTAACAACAGGTAAAAATAGCACAGTGCACATAAAATCGCACAGTCAATCAATTAAAATACATTCTAGAAACAAATTAATTCAGAATCAAATTAATGGCAACCATTGGGCCAGAGTTCTATGAAGATTACAGAAGGAGAAAGGGAGTCAGACTGTGCCTTGGCCAAAGGCCTGGTGGAACAGCTCTGTCTTGCAGGCCCTGCGGAAAGATGTCAAGTCCCACAGGGCCCTAGTCTGTTGTGACAGAGCGTTCCACCAGATTGGGGCCACAGCCGAAAAAGCCCTGTCTCTGGTTGAGGCCAGTCTAACCTCCCTGTGCCCCGGGATCTCCAAGATGTTTTTATTTGAAGACCGTAAGGTCTTCCGTGGGACATACCAGGAGAGGCAGTCCCGTAGGTATGAGGGTCCTAGGCTGTATTATGGAGAACTGGAGGCCTTTTTTCTTTTACACTATCAAAGTATCTTAATGATACAAAATCGTGAGCTGGATTTGAGATACGAGCAGCGGGTGGGGAGGGAGACAAGATGGAGTTAGAAGGTTTAGGAACAAGTTGTTGTTGTTGTTTAGTTGTTTAGTCATGTCCGACTCTTCGTGACCCCATGGGCCAGAGCGCGCCAGGCACTCCTGTCTTCCACTGCCTCCCGCAGTTTGGTCAAACTCATGCTGCTAGCTTCGAGAACACTGTCCAACCATCTCGTCCTCTGTCGTCCCCTTCTCCTTGTGCCCTCCATTTTCCCCAGCATCAGGGTCTTTTCCAGGGAGTCTTCTCTTCTCATGAGGTGGCCAAAGTATTGGAGCCTCAGCTTCAGGATCTGCCCTTCCTGTAAGCACTCAGGGCTGATTTCCTTCAGAATGCAGAGGTTTGATCTTCTTGCAGTCCATGGGACTCTCAAGAGTCTCCTCCAGCACCATAATTCAAAAGCATCAATTCTTCGGCGATCAGCCTTCTTTATGGTCCAGCTCTCACTTCTATACATCACTACTGGGAAAACCATAGCTTTAACTATAGGGACCTAGGAACAAGTAGAACGCAGCAATTAAGGATAAGGATGGAAAACATCAGGGCGGAAAGTCACAAAGAAAAATAGATGTGAAGTCAAGTTTGTTAAGACCTTTGAAAAATCTAATAAAAACGAATGTTGAATGTATACGCTCTCTCTTGTTCCTCAGCACTAGTCAAGACACTGAGCTTAGGAAGAGAACTGTCGATGCCTCGCCACAAAGTGAAGAGATGGTCAAGTCGGAAGAAGAAGACGATGAAAACATGATGTCAACTTGGAAACCATTTCTGGTCAACATTTGCATGTTCACTGTTCTGACCGCAGGAGCATACCTCTGCTACAGGGTATGTTTCCATTGATAGACATGCCAGCGATGGTATCGAGAACGCCAGTAGCTTCGCCGGCGTTTTAACTTTGTTACAATAAAAGAAAGCTAAAGCGGGGGGGCATCCAAGCCTTTGCCCCAGTGGAAGTATATCTTAAGTTTGAGATGCTGGAACTTTGGTTAGGGCTTAAAGAGAAAATTGATGCACTAGGGTTTAATATTAGCCCTATGGTCCCAAGAACATAATATTCTAATCTCAGGGCCTTAAGATATTCAGGAGTAAGCAGAGAATATGCCAAATAAGTCTTGTGGGGTTTTTTTTCTTTCATTATTTTTTCCTTATTTTTTAAAATGGAATAATAAGAGTTTACAACACATTGTTTTTTAGAAGTCTTTTAAAGCCAGTTTTCGTTCTTTTGGTTGTTGTTTTTTTTGGGGGGGGAGCAAGTGAAAAATTGCTTGTATTCTCCAAGTGTTTGTAACCAAATACATGATTGGGTTCCTTAAATCACCCACACATACACACACCCCTGAAGAATGTACAACTTTTTATTTTTTATTTTATTTGAGAGGGGAGAGCTCTTTACTGCATGCCTTTTCAAGACTGAGGACTCTCTAAAGAACCACTTTTTTGTAAGTTCTGTTGCTTAAATTGGCTGCTGCTCAGGAGCCCCAGTAAATGAATGGAGATTACATAATACATGCCCCTGCAAGTTGAATTTCACCCTGAAGTGTGGGGTTTTCTGGCAGTGCAGGTAACATGGATAGATTTTATCTTAAATAGATTCTTGCTTTCAGCGCAGTTGTAATGGGCATCTGCTGTTGCTTAGGGCATCCCAGCAGGTCAAACGCTATTCTTTTCTTCTTCCTTTAAGACAAAATCTCCCACTCGCCACCAACACCAAATGCAAGTCTTCTGTCGCACTCCTTATTATCCCCATTGCATAGCACCATCCCATATCTCTCTCTCACACACACACTTTCTCTTTCTCTCTTTCTCCCTGTCCTTTAGGGAGAGGGGAAGGAAAATACAACCAAAATATATCCACTAGCATTCGCAAAATTGTTTTGGAAAGGACCAGTGTTCTTAAGCATTGGTATCATAATTTGGAATGTACAATGCAATTTCACTCTAGACCTGCCATGTGAAAAGAATACGCTTTCTGTACAAAATGGAACAAGAAGAGTTTAAAATAATTCTTAGAGCTCCTTTACTCTGCAGAAATGTATCTCAAGGAATCCCAAGTAGCTATTGCTGGACAGGGGGTGGGCAGGAGGGGGGCTTCCTTTTTGGAGAAAAGCTGAGCAAATGAACTGGCTCTCCAAATCAACAAGTCATTTTGCAAGATGCAAGTCACTGCTGCTGGCTTTTAGTTTTATTGCCTCCGCCCTTGAACAAAGATTTCAAGTTTGGCTTTTATTTGGCTTAAGATCATGCTGTTCAGTAGCCAGGTGTAAGTGTCTTAAGCCGTCTCTCTGCCTCTGCGGAAAAGAGTGTCCAGCCTAACTTGGAACAGATCCAGGTTCTGTTCTGCTCCATCTGAAGATGAAGATTTGAGTTTTTTGTTTTTGGTATAGCATAGCTTAACTGACCATAGCTGCTAAAAGGAGGGTAAAAGTTTAGACCAATCATGTATTTTGTCTCTTTGTTGAATGATATGATGGGGGGGTAGTAAGTTAGGACTTTGTCCACTCTTCTTACTGCATTTGACTGAAATAATAATAACACAGAAGAATCCTTTGTCGGTGCTACAGAGAGCAAGACAAATGCATTCATTAGACTTGTAGCCTGTTTCAAAGTAAAATCATGACAATTGACCTACAAGTGTGACTGATCAATGCTTTAAAAATTCTGCAAAATTCTAATTATATAGCACTTAAGTACCATCTACCTTAAAAAAAACAGAGTAGACTTCTCACTCCATATTTATTTTGGTTTGCCACGACGCTCACAAACTTTAGCTCTTTGGGTTTTTTCCCCTTGAACCACTGGATCTTGGGGAAGGAAGGAGTGGTTGGATCAAAAATAAATGAAGTCAAGCTTTGCATCAAGGGCTTTTCAAAAGTACAATAATAATCTTCAGGTAGTCATGGGAAACTTAAGACACACACGCAGACAGACAGACAAAGTTACCCGTGAGATTGCTGTTTAGACCAGAATTTGAAAGGAGGAATACTCAAGCAGTCAATCTTCAGTAGCTACAGTAATAGTGCAAGCGTGAAAAATACTGATTATGAGTACAGAAAATGGTATAACTATATAATGCTCATCTGTGTATTTTTACTATACAGTATGTGATTGCTTTGTCCCCATCTCTCTCTCTCTCTCTCTCTAATTCAGTAGGCTCTTGTTGAGAAGCAACATTAGTTAGCACATTTTTATTCAGATGCATGTATAAAGTCCCCCCCCAAAAAAAAGAGAGAGTCCTGGTCAAAATCCATGTGCTTGAAAGTTGAAAAAGAGTTTAAAATATATATATATATATATTTCTGCTTACCGATGTACCCAGATTGTATTTGCATGATCTGATTGTTTAAATGGCCGTGGTTCCAAGAGTGTTGCTGAAATGTCTTCGTTCAGCCAATAGATTGGTAGGTGTGCTCTTTTTAAAAAATACAACAACAAACCAACAACCAACAAACATCAGGTTACCTGTATCTTGCCTAATAACTTGGCATGACTTTCTATTCAGTTTTATACGTCTGCCGTGCAACCCGGTTGTATGCCACTCTCTTTAAGCTGAGTAAATATTGTACAAACATTCCAGAGGGTGTACAAAGCCATATTCACACCCATCTCTCTCTCACACACACACGTTCCCTGCAGCAAACAGGTGCCCAGATCCCTGGAGCTGCTGTCTGAAACCCCAAAGGAGCAGCTTTTCTTTCTCTCTCTTTCTCTCTCTCTCTCTCTCTCTCTTTTGCATAGGCCATCAGAACCAAAGTGAGATTTGAAATCTGCGCTTTGTTGTTATATAGAGGATATGAAAATCAAAGCTCTTGAACGTAGCAGCAGGTGATAAATGAATGGTAATATTATTCCTTGGGCTTGTTGGTTTTTTTTGGGGGGGGGGGGAATGGTTGAATTCAGAATGTCTCTCCTTAAAATCCACAGTGACTTGATTGTACTGTTATGTCTATCCCCTTCAGCGAGGAAGAAACTAAAGATCTCCCTTGCTAGCCAGAGATACGGGGAGGGTGGACTGGCTACCACGTCTCTCCTGGGTTTGCCAGTATTAGTGATTTGCCTTTTTATCCTATTTGAACTCGAGAAGGACTCGTACTGTAGTGAAAACACGCAGTGGAATTGCCCTAGTCAAAAGCCCGGTGAGGTGTGTATAAGGCTTATAATGCTGAACTTGTAAGCATTTTGTTTTGGTGTCCTGTCTATGTATGTAGTAGTTTGGGTGTGTAAATACAAGTAGCATTTCGAAGTGGATGTATTGGTTAACCTATTCTTGGGATGGGGGCAGGGGTGGGGTGGGAAGTGGGGGCCGGAAAAAAAAATATCCATGTTTAAACTTGTTAGAAAGTTAGTGAGCTGCTCTGCTATATGCCTTAAGCAAATATATACTCATCAGGTCTTTCTTTTTTACAGATTGCCATAGAAAAGTTTTTTTTAAGAAAAATAAAATCTTTTAAAAAAACAACGAACAAGCTAAATGTTTTGGTATAATACGTTTTCAGGTATATTGTCTTTTGTGTAAGGCGCTGCAATGACCTCACAGTTTCAGTAAAAAACTGTACAGTTTTTCAACTTCCCATAAAGATTTTCAGTTCTCATTTTAGCTGCAACAATAAAATTCTTTTGTAAAGAAGCATGTCTCTTGGAGTGTCTTCCCCTTCCTCTTTCTAGTCCTGAACTTCTAAACTTCATATTGCTGCTGAAGCCATCTCCTTTGTGTCCTTCCCTACCCACAACATCAGCGTCGCCTGACTTGGTTCACTGCAACTGTGCATTAGCAAGAGAACCAGGAACTGCCTGATATTTTCCCTGAATACTTCCGTTCCTCCAAAGCATCTCTGTTCTGGTCCTGTGTTTTGCATTGTGTTTTAAATTATAACTGGAAGAAGAATGCAATTGACTTTTCAAACATTTTATTAAACTTTAAAAAAGAACAATATGTAAACTAGCCCCAGCAATAAATACTGAAAAGTGTTTCTTTTTAATAATAAAAAAGCACAAAGTTCTGTATAAAATATGTACATTAAAGCAAGGGGCCAGGATCCAGTGATGGGCAGCTGCATACAAACACACACACAAACAGGGATGGAAGCGTTTCTGTCCTAGCAAGAGGCAAAGGAACCCCTCCAGAACTGCATTCAGCTCCTGCCAACACCATCAGTGGTAAAAAAAGATGGTAGGTGGTGTTCATCAGCATCTGCACCTGTTTACTCAAATGTGCATCTCACCAAGTTCAGTAAAAGATCGATGTAAATGTGCTTAGTATTGCAGCGACAGTCCACTTAAAAACAGCTTCTCGGTTAAGATTATAAACCCAGAATTAAGCACTCATGGGAATAGCTGGCTTCTCAGTTTTTCCTGCGCTAGATTCTGGTGTGTGTATACTAGAAGAATGGTTCAGGGGCTTAACGGTGGGAAGTGACCAGCAAGAGATGAGGATTCTTTAGCTGTTAACCTCTTCCAGCTCTGCAATGCTCTAGGGTCACAAAGCCCATGTTTTTCAGTCTTATCTTAAGACCCCAATACATCCGCTGGCAGAAGAAGGTGCCCTTTGAAAGAAGATTTCAGGTTAATTTACTGTCCCTAATTACTTTAGAGATTGTGTGGAAGTCCTTGTCCACAATATTAAGCAAATAAATATGCAAGTTATTTTCCTATGGCCTAAAAAAGGGGGGCAGGTTGGATTGAAGTTGTAGAGGGCTGCAAAATCTTCATTAACGCCACTCACTGCAATCCCAGTGTGGCCCATCCTTGTGGTTTTCTTTTCCTCTCCTGCTTGAAACAGCTTGGTTATTCCTAAGAAAACATCTCACACTCAAAAAAGAAGCTGCTTCTGTCTCCTCTCCTCCAAATGGAGAACTTCAGTGCAAGATTTTCGGCTGCCTTCTTAGTTCAGGGTGAATGTTTCCTGTGATACTGAAGACGGGGGGAGGCTGTTATTTAATGGTTTACACAGTACCTTTCTGGTTATAAGATCAGAGTCGCCCAAAGAGATTTTGCACCGTGCGGAAACACTGCTCATTCTTGAGATAATTTGTTTTTAAATCCAGCCGAGACAGATTTAACATTTGTGTGCTTTTCTCCACACTCTTGTAGCCGAATTGCAGATGGTGCAAGATTATCTGGCCTCTCCCTCAAAGGCACTGCTTAAAATACTGTGATTTCTATTTCAGCTTCTTGGTACATGGTATCCCTCAGCTCACAGCAGATCTTGTCCATCTTTTCAAAAGCCAGCCTTCCTTTGTCACCTGTGAAGAAAGGGACAAATCAGGAGGTTGACTGCCGTTGTGGGATAAGCAAAGTTTTCCTTGTGCACGACTCTTCCCTCTTTTACAATTTTGTGACCAATTTTTCACAACCACATGGAAATAATTTATTATGAAGAAAAGGTTTAGGGCCTGCCTAATGGCTCCCCTAGCAATATCCAAAAGTCAAAAAAAGGATATTGTTGACCTGGAACAGGTATGGAAAAGGGTGAGCTCAAGAGCAGAGCCATGGCTTAGATTGAGGGAACATTCACTGCACATTTCAAGCTGATGACTTCCCCCAGAGAATCCTGGGAACTCTAGTTTGCTAAGGGTGCTGAGAATTGTAGGGGGGAACTACAGTTCTCGTGATTTTGGGGAGGGAAGTTGTTTGCTTTAAGTGTATGGTATGGATCTGCCCCCAAATGACTCAAGTAGCTGGAACAAAACTCAATTGATGAAACCTTGGGGGCTTTTCAATTTAGAAAAAATAGTATGAGAATGGAGAGAAAAGTTTCTCTGTTTCTCCCTCCCACATAGTGTTAGAACCTGGCCCACCCAACGTACAGTGGTGCCCCGCAAGACGAAATTAATTCGTTCCGCAAGTTTTGTCGTCTAGCGAATTTTTCGTCTTGCGAATTATTATTTAGACAAAGGAAACAAAGTCGCGAGACGTTTTCGTCTTGCGAAGCAAGCCCATAGGGAAATTCGTCTTGCGAGGCAACTCGCAAACGGAAAAACCTTTCGTCTAGCGAGTTTTTTGTCTTGCGAGGCATTCGTCTTGCGAGGTACCACTGTAGCTAATATCCAGTGTTCGAAGATTCAGGGCAGACAAGGAAATATTTACATAGCACATAGTCATATCAGCACATAGCTATTAGCCACAATGGCTGTATTGTTCCACCTTCGCTATAGGTCTCTCAAGGTCACAAGGGTGTTCCAAGTCCTGCTTTGGAGATTCCCATGGGCATCTGGTTGGCCAGTGAGAACTGAATGCTGGACCAGATGGGCCTGATCCACCAGGCTCACCTTATGTTCTTATAGTTAAAGGATGGAGCCTGCTCCTACAGTATCCTGTGATGGTCATCAACTTCACGGGTTTTAGAAGAAGACTTGGACCTATTCATGCCTCCATGAATAGGTCCAAGTCTTCTTCTAAAACCCGTGAAGTTGATGACTATCACAGGATCTACCCATGGCAACAAGCCACCATGGATACATTCTGTCTTCTACCTCCAGTTTTGGAGGCAGTATGGGAAGTAGTTGCTGGGAACCCCAAGTGGGAAGAGTGCTTTTCTACTCAGGTCCTGCTTGGGGCTTCCCGGGCATCTAGTTGGCCGCTGTGGCAACAGGATGCTGGAACAGATGGACCATTGGTCTGATGCATCAGAACCAAGCGTAGGTATTTAAGCAGTATATAATACCCAGAGCAATTTACAAAGCTGAATAAGGGTGGACAGGGAGCTGAAATGATTTAACAAGGCTTCAGGGTGCAGGCCAAAGTCAATTCTCATGAAGAAAAAGGGGCAGAGGTGGTTGGTGCTGCAGGAACAAGGCACAGAGTTTTGTAGGAATGGGGTGGAAGGGTTTCTGTTGGTGTGTCCTTCCCTTGCAAGAGCCATTTGTGCCGTGCTCTTTTCCCAGAAATCTGTCACAAGAACAGTGCTGGGAATTGAGGGCAAAAGAAGATCTGCGGCAGGAGACCACTTCCTCAAAGCAAGCGGGGATGCCTCTCTAAGCCAAGGCCAACTGGCTGTTGCTTCTGCTTTTCAGCTCACTATTCGCTCATTCAAAATCCATCTGCAGGGAATCGTTATAAGCACTTACCAAACGAAAGAGTCGTTTCTCTGGCGGCGTTCCGCACTTCCTCTGATTCTGATAGACACAGTCTGGCAATTTGTTCTATGCTTTCCACACCCTGTTATATAAAAGAAGGAGTGCAGGGGCAGCTGTTAAATTATTTCAGAATGCTTCCTAACTCTTTACATCAATGCACTGACTCAGACGGATGGATAGACTGTGGCACTGGAGATCTAATAAATTGGAGATTTAATAAATAATCATCATAAATAATCTGTAGCATTTATTATTATTATTATTATTATTATTATTATTATTATTATTATTATTATTTAATTAATTAATTTAATTTGTGTACCACCCTTTATCCATACATCTCAAGGTGGTTTTTCAACCAGGGTCACCCTTTAGCAACACTCATTTTCATGTATGTATGTGTTTTCTTATGTCCTCCCTATGTTCCAGTTTCCAATACTGTACAATGATCATGTTTTTTGGTGACTCTCGCGCCCTCTCCTGGCTGCCTGTGACTCTGCACATGCACCTCTCTTAACGACCCCACTAAGCAAGAATTTAAAAATACTCACTCTGAGGTTTTTGAGGGCCAGACATGCGGCTTGCTGCAATTTCGCATCATCGTTACTTAAGGCATCTGTGTAAAAAAGCAGAGCCTGCAAAAGACAATGGAGCATTCAATGACATGGATAACATTCCCTCCTCCTCTGCTCCAAAGTGCCCTAACATAAGATATTGGAGCCTCCTAACTCTGCTGTTTCCTCCACCATTTCCACTCCTTCTCTTCCTGTGAACAGAATTTCTGGGAGATACCAGGAAAGGATGGGAAGAGGAGAACAGGCTAGCTAAAGATAAAGGTAAAAGGGCCCCTGACCATTAGGTCCAGTTATGACCAACTCTGGGGTTGCGGCGCTCATCTCGCTTTACTGGCCGAGGGAGCCGGCGTACAGCTTCCGGGTCATGTGGCCAGCATAACTAAGCCGCTTCTGGCGAACCAGAGCAGCGCACGGAAACGCCGTTTACCTTTCCACCGGAGCAGTACCTATTTATCTACTTGCACTTTGACATGCTTTTGAACTGCTAGGTTGGCAGGAACAGGGACCGAGCAACGGGAGTTCACCCCGTCGTGGGGATTCGAACCGCCGACCTTCTGATCAGCAAGTCCTAAGCTCTGGTTTAACCCACAACGCCACCCTTAACAGGTTAGCTAGCAAGCAGCAATTACAGTGGTGAGGAGCAGGGCCGTAGTTAATGGGGTGGGGGGCGCTCGCCAGGGTCTCAGCTCTGGGTGAAGCCTCTAGCTAGGACTAGGTCCTTCTTGTCCTGAGCTGGTGAGCACCAGAGGGATGCTAATTTGCAAAGGGAAGCAGGAAAACCTGGGAAACTATCCTCCTTCCCCTTTCCCCCTGTCTGTTTTGGGAGTTTAGTTACAGGTAGGTAACTGCTGTAGCCTGCCGTAGTCAAAACAAAATAAAAAATATCCTTCCAGTAGCACCTTAGAGACCAACTATGTTTGTTAATGTGCATGCACGCAAAAGCTCATACCAATAACAAACTTAGTTGGTCTCTAAGGTGCTACTGGAAGGAATTTTTTTTATTTTGTTTTGGGAATTGTGTGCAAAAGAGAAATCCTGGAGAAGGTTGCTCTCCAAGCAAAATTGAAAATTCTTGCTGTCTTCTTCTTCCCTCAAAGTCTCAGAGATCAATTAAAAGTGGCAAAGAGATAAGAACACCACCTCCTGCCCTTTTTGGGAGCAGAAGCTTTTATCATGATTAAACAATTTAAATGTCAAGTTGATACTTTGGAGTATTGCTTGCATATGTTTTCTCTCTCTCTCTCTCTCTCTCTCTCTCTCTGTGTGTGTGTGTGTGTGTGTGTGTGTGTGTGTGTGTGTGTGTGTTTGGATTCTAAAGGACAACATCCATGTTTACACCATAAAAAAAATCCTTCCAGTAGCACCTTAGAGACCAACTAGGTTTGTTACAGGTATGAGCTTTCGTGTGCATGCACTGTATCTGAAGAAGTGTGCATGCACACGAAAGCTTATACCAAAAACAAACTTAGTTGGTCTCCAAGGTGCTACCGGAATGAATTTTTTTTATTTTGCTTCGACTACGGCAGACCAACACAGCTACCTACCTGTAATTATGTTTACATCATGTGAATACATAAAGAGGGCACTGCTGCATACAATCAGCTACAAAACCGAATCCTCTTTATACTGAAAATAAAATACCTGCAATGAAAGAAATGTGATGCTGACATGCGAAGCACGTTTGTTTTTGTCCCTTCCTGTAATTTGGAAGGAAAAAGCCAATTCTTTAATTGCAATGGTTCAGCAGCCAGCAATTTTTTAAGGAAACTTGTTGATCTGTTACTCTCTGAGGAGATCTACTTCAGGCTGAATGAAAGTCAGGTACATACACAGACAATTTTACTATTTGGAGAGACTCTTCTCCAGCCTCTTTCAAACTACTTTTTATGCCCTTTATGAACGTGTGTGTGTGTGTGTATGCATGTACGCAAACAAGTGGGGGGGGTGACAAACTAGGTCTCCCCACCACCACCCCCGGGTGACAGAAAGCCTAGTTTTGGCCCTGCACAACTTTTTGGTATTTCACTGCCTCAAAACAACATTTGAAGGCCATGGAACAGTCAAAAGTCCTAGTTGACCCCAGTGAGAACACGATGGTAGACTAGATGGGCCTTTGGCCTGGTCCTGCAGGACTCTTCTTATGCATGCAAACCAGTGCCCCTACCACTCAGCTATGGCCCCTTCCCATTGTACATATAGGCATATGTTATCTGGATGCAGCAAATGACGGAATGCCAAGCGAAGTGGAAAGCCGGTACCTTTTCCCTGAAATTCCTATCAGCTGCCGCCCGAGAGAGACACGACGTGGCTGCCTTGCCCACACGATGGTTTTCATCAAGCTGCAGAACGGCAAGGAGCTGTAAGGTCTGTGGAAGGGGTTGCAGTCGGCTGAGTCGCTTCCCTTTCAGTTTCTTTATTTTCTTCATTCTCCCAGGACGCTGCAGGTCCTCAGTCAGCATCACTGCAGAGGAGGAACCCAACCATAAGTGGATTATGGCTCTGAAAAGCTATTTCCGATTTATTCTCTCTTCCCTCTACTGGTAACTTATTCTACAACAGTTTGCATGCAGTGCGCCATAGCATTTATACACAAGGACTTTTCTGCACCAACGGGACTTCCTCTCCCCACAGGCTCCCTTGCCCACCCCACCCCCAAATCTTCTCCAAAGAGTTGAAGGAACACCTTCTCAACAAATTTGGGGGGTATGCAGGGAGAGGAAGTCCCATCGCTAGGTTGGCAGGAGCTGGGACAGAGCAACAGGAGCTCACCCCTTGCGTGGATTCGAACCGCTGACCTTCCAATTGGCAAGCCCAAGAGGCTCAGTGGTTTAGACCACAGCACCACCCGTGTGCCACTAAGTGTTACCTGCAAGGCTACCAATTTGAATGAGCGCTTGGTAAAGTGCCCCCTGGTGGGCCCTGAAAGAATTGCCTACCAGTGGCAGACAGCAACAGCAGCACTCATATCACTGTGTTGCTCTAGGTCAGCGGTTCTCAACCTGTAAGTCCCCAGATGTTGTTGGACTACAACTCCCATCATCCCTGAGCTCTGGCCTTTCTAGCTAGGGGTGATGGGAGTTGTAGTTCAACAACATCTGGGGACCCACAGGTTGGGAAAGGCTGCTCTAGGTAGGCAAACTAAGGCCAAGGAGCCGGAGCTGGCCCAATCGCCTTCTAAATCCAGCCCACAGATGGTCCGGGAATCAGCGTGTTTTTACATGAGTAGAATGTGTCCTTTTATTTAAAATGCATCTCTGGGTTATTTGTGGGGTCTGCCTGGTGTTTTTACATGAGTAGAATGTGTCCTTTTATTTAAAATGCATCTCTGGGTTATTTGTGGGGTCTGCCTGGTGTTTTTACATGAGTAGAATGTGTGCTTTTATTTAAAATGCATCTCTGGGTTATTTGTGGGGCATAGGAATCCATTCATTTCCCCTCTCAAAAAAAATATACTCCGGCCCCCACAAGGTCAGAGGGACAGTGGACCGGCCTCCTGCTGAAAAAGTTTGCTGACCCCTGCTCTAGGTCAGCCGTCCTCAGCTGAGTTTTTGGACTACAACTCCTATCAGTTCCAAACAATGGAGTTGTAGTCCAAAATATCCAGAGGACACCAGGTTGGGGAAGAGACTGTTGTGAGAAATCAAAATGGTGGCACACTAGAACAATCTTCAGTTGTTTCCAGGAAGTGCAAATAGCCAGCACTTATCCTATGAACACTGCTGAACAGGGGCCACCACACCAAAAGCCCTGCTCCGAGTTGCCCCGGAGCAGCTTCTGATAGTCTTGGGGCTTGAAAGTGAAACTCTCCTACAGAACACAGTGACCTGCTGGGTACAGCTCTAGGGACAGGACCGTCTCTCAAGTAGCTATCATTTCAACATGCAACAGGCAGTGGTGGGCCTTGGAGATTCACCCTATATAGTAACTCCTAACCTGCAAGACACCTGACCAAATCCCAAATAGGGTCTTCCCTCGCCAGCCATTCATTTACCTTCTTTAGCAAATCTGGCCAGGTGTTTTTCCAAATTGTTCACGTGGTGCTTCTCCAGGTAGCTGTAAAACTGGAATAATGTCACTGATTCAGCTGGGAGATCCGTCGAGGGAAAGAGCAGACTGCCTCCAACTATCTGCTCCAGGAACACCTGCAAAACTGAAAGGGGGTGCATAAAAATGAGGCACGGGATGTTTTAAACAAAATAAACATGAGGCAAGCAGTTCTATCTACAGATGGCCAGGGCTTGGATATTTGAATTTCCTCCTATACATTGGAAGATAAAGAAGATCCTTGCTAGATCAAAACAAAGGTGCATCTAGATCAATATTTTGTGTGTAACCACTATTACCTAAACACTTTCAAGCCTATCCTCAATGCTTTCAGAACTAAACAATAATGCTGTGTTGTTGTTTTTTAAGAAAGTTGAAATTGTGAATATAGTAAATGCTGGGCCCAATATTCCTTTATCCACTTGTGATCATGGCATCATACAATGCACAAAGGTAAAAAAATTCCTTCCAGTAGCACCTTAAAGACCAACTAAGTTAGTTCTTGGTATGAGCTTTCGTGTGCATGCACACTTCTTCAGATACCTTCAGATATCTTCAGATATCTGAAGAAGTGTGCATGCACACGAAAGCTCATACCAAGAACTAACTTAGTTGGTCTTTAAGGTGCTACTGGAAGGAATTTTTTGACTATGGCAGACCAACACGGCTACCTATCTGTAACTGCACAAAGGTAGGAAGCCAAATAACAAAGACCATTTTACTTAGAGGGCACAGTCTTAGCATGGCTGCTAGAATAACTGTACACAGGACAGGAGTCCCAGTGTAATTCAGCAGCAGATGGTGGTGGTGCTTAGTACCCACAGGGCACAACTACAGTCATACCTCATATTATGTTTGCTTCATGTTATGTTTTTCAGGTTGCATCCCACGGCAACCCGGAAGTACCAGAAAGGGTAACTTCCGGGTTTCACCGCTAGTGCATGCGCAGTAGCGCTAAATTGTGCTTTGCGCATGTGCACAAGCTCCAAATCACACCGCGCACCTGCGCAGATACAGCGCTTCAGGTTGCGGGCTTTTCACGTTGCGAACGGGCCTCCAGAACAGATCCTGTTTGCAACCAGAGGTACCACTGTATTCACCACCTAAGCATAGGGGGGGAAACATCTTTATGCATAAGTCAGAAGGTGCCAGATTTCAGCCTCAGGCAGAAATCCCAAGCTCAGTCACTTGCATGCAAATGCTAAGCAAAAAGAATTAAAAGATGAAAAACACCAGCCCTCTTAGTTTGAAATATCTGAGCGAAAAATATATGGTTTGGGTCAGTCAGGACTTGGAATCAGCATCGAGGTGCCTTTTTCCTCTATGCAATTGTGAATTCACATACACAACTGCAAGAAGAAGAAAAACTATGGCATGAAATTGCAGAAGGACAGCCTGCAACCAACAATGTCCTTCTTCAACCCACTTTAGTCAAATGAATTTTTTGGATGCCAGAGGAGGTGGAAGCTCTAATTCAGGGCTGGCTCACCTGAGGCCATTCAGATGGTGCTGGGCTGCAACCATTCTAGTGAGCTCTGACCACTGGTCATGCTGGCTAGGACTGATGGGAATTGAAGTCCAGTAAAATCTGAAGGGCTGCAGATTCCCCACCTCTGCTCTAATGCTCCGTTGGCTACAGCAGGAATAGGGGAACCTGTCTCGCCCCAGTGTGTTGCTAGACTACAATCCCCATAATCCCTGGACATTGTCCTTGCTGGCAGGGGCTGATGGGAGTTGGAGTCCAATGACATCTGGAGGGCCACAGGTTAGCCAGCCTTTGCTTACAGGACGGGTCTAAGCTACATCATGCAGCATTACCAGCTAAGTGACTACTAGGGCCATGGATCAGAAAGTCCTGGGTTCAAATGTCCCCTCTGCCAGGTAGGTTTTTATAGGTGACTCACCTAACAGCCAGAGTTCCGCTATCTGCAGTACAGAAGCTGCAATATTGAGGAATCCTGGAGACAGTAATACTGAGCAGGATTATTTTAAGGATTGCTGAGCTAATGTACACCACGGGGCAAGTTATAAATGCTGAAGAATTATTATTACACAGATTACATTTTTATAAATGAATACATTTTCCTTTTAATCAGTCAGTGGATATTTTAACCATTGCACCGCTTTGGATTAACTGAAATCCAAAACTGCTGCCAAGTTTTAAAAGTGATCAACACTGGGCAATCACAAGCAAAGGCACAAATACAATCGTGCATCTCATGCACCCGGGGTAGACAGGTATTACCTTTTTCTATGTGTCCTTGATAGTTCTCTTTCGTTTTGAACATCAGTATGTATTTCAAAGGGTTCCAAAATCTCTCCGCCGGACAGAATAAAATGCTCCCCCGCTCAGTGCACTCACTCCAAATCTTCAGGCAGCGCTTCTGCTTTTTAGCTTTTTGAATGACTGCAAAAAAATAATAATAATAATATGAATGTCAGCAAGGGGCCTGAAACTCATTTGCAAGCTAAAAGTGAAATACCAGATGGTATGCCTTTTCTGCAGTGGCTCCCTCCAGCGGCGTAGCGTGGGGGGTGCAGGGGGGGCCGGCCGTCCCGGCCGCAACATCTGGGGGGGGGGGGCGCGCTCGCAGCTCTCTGCCCCTACTAAAATCCACGGGTTAGGGAGCGCAAATTACTTGCCTTGCCCCGGGTGCTGACAACCCAAGCTACGCCACTGGCTCCCTCATCTGTGGGATGCTCTCCCCAAGGAGGTTTGCCGTTATTATACACCTTTTGGCACCAGGCAAAAATGTTCCAATGCCCTTTTACATGGGGGGGGGGCTGTTATTGGGTTGTTGTTGCTTATTTTGAATATGTATTTTGTTATTTTGATTTTATCCTGTGAAATGCCCTGAGACCTACAGGTATAGGGCGGTGTGTGTATATGTATATGTATATATGTATATGTATATGTATATGTATATGTATATGTATATGTATATGTATATGTATATGTATATGTATCATCATCATTTTTAATTTGTATACCGCCTTTCTATCTTACAATACTCAAGGCGGTTTACAAGCTGAAGAAACAAAAAATGTACATCTTATAACAATCTAATGCAATACAAAAATGTGATAATGAAACATAACTTTAAAATAGGCAGCCTACATCAAAATAGTAACATTCAACAATCAATTAGAATAGTATAAAATAATAACAGCATATAAAACTTAAACATGTGTATATGTATATAAAATAATAAGCCTAAATTGAGCCTGTGCTAATCAGTATACACGCCAAAAGGAAAATATGCACAGATAGGGATACGTAAATGGATGCATACGTCACCAAACCACTCCACTAGCATTTTACTAATCTCAAGAAAAGCTTGATCCCAAGCTCCCAGATCAATATCTGCCGTCTTGAGAGTTTGAGTCACATATGACGTGCAAAGGTATGCGGGGCAGGGCATGATACGTCCAATGCGGACTTTTTGTTTTGCACGCAAGTGAGAGCTGTGAGGCCATTAGAAGTGGAAGATCTATTTGAAGGAGTGGCACTTGGTTAAGGAAGGAATTCGAGAACCTGTGGCTCTCCAGGTGTTGCTGGACTCCAACTCCCATCAGCCTTGTCAACATGGCCAATGGCCTGGAATAATGGGAGCTGTAGTCCAACAGGGAGGTTGAGAGATGGGGGGAGTGAGAATGGGTGTGTGCTATACGTCTAAGAACAGATGCACAGATTGCGTAGGAATGCATTTGCTGGTGTTGGTGTCCAGCTGTGCACATGCGGGTATGTGAATTGGGAAGTGTGTGAGAAACTGTGTGGGGTTATTCCACCATCCCACTGGCTCCTTGAATGTTAGCCACAAGCAAATGCAGCCCTTGGTCATAACAGGTCCTCCATCCCCACCCCCTGCTAAACAGGGGCTGAAAAACAAAGGATTCTTGGGAGTGTCTGTTCCACAACTTAAGTTTTGGACATCTCATAACTTACTCTCTTCCACAGAAGTCAGGTTCCGCGGCACAGGAGCAGCCAGAGCAGAGATTATCTCCAGAACATGTTTCTGTTGTGACACCTCTTCCAAAAGGCTCTGCTGGACAATTGGAGCTAAGTTTGGCAGGACAAGTTTCTGGAAGCAAAAGAAGGGAGGAGTGAAGAGGCTACTGCTCAGGGTAGTATACTAAGCAACGAAGCAGCCAAGTTCATCTGCACATGATCCAAAACTTCCCCGGGGCCATCAGGGAGAACACCTGCCTCCCACCTCTGCGGCTGGGACACACATTGTCAAATGCAACCCAACAGCTGTGAGTTAATTGCACTCCGCTGAGCATGGATAGGAATAAAACCACTTCCTTCCTTTTGAAATTACTGTGTTGTTGTAGTGCATGCCGATAAGCAGCTGCCAATATTATGGACCACAGAGAAATGCGCAAATACCGCAGCTCTTGGGCTGCAATTAAGGCTTTTCCATTCATTTCGCATTTACAGATGAATCTAACAAATCTGCATTTTTCCAAAACAATATGAGAATCAAAACAAACACAGCTATCCTTCTAAATTTGCACTTATCCGACTTCTGCAATGCAATTCTACATCCAACCAATGTTTGCAAAAAATGCACATATTAGGTGAAAGCGTGGATATAAAAATTGAACACATAGGTGAAAATAACACACAAGGATGCATTAAATTTGGGGAAATTGCTTGCAGAAATGTGTATATAACTCAAAGCTGCATATAAAAATGTGATTATTAGAAGAAAACAATTTGCAAACTGCCATGCAAATGGAGAGAACTGAATCTTAAGACTGGAAAAATGAGAAACTGAGGGAACTGGAACTGACAGATCACTCCATTCTCAGTTGCAATCCAAAGCTGGTCATAAAGGCCAGTGCAAACAAGATACGTCCTCGTGCGAACATTCCTGTAAAAGGGCCTATGCACAGCAGAAACTGACACAGAAACCCCAACACTGGCAACAAACATCTTGGCAAACATGCAAACTATATAAGCACACTCATTAGTGAGCTAAGATTGGCTCAATATTGTTGACACAAATGAATGGGTTTACTATTGGAGCCTTATTCTAACTTCCCACCCCCATACCCATGTGATTCATAACTGAATGAGGATGGGGAGCAAGACTGTAACACTGGCCCTACCCCTGTCTTGGATACTCTGCCCCCACATTTACAGCTGAAAATAATGAGTTCTCACCAGAAGGCATTTCCTTGTAGTATCTCAACAGACATCGTAATGGAGCATTGAACATCTGCTGACTGAGAATGGTTCTTAGCCAGAAGATCTGTTCATGAGTAAGCATTAACAGAACCTTTGGGAGTCTAAGGCTTCGGGGTTCTTCCAAAAATCATTCTCTCTCTCTCTCTCTCTCCTATGTGAATTGTGCTCTTCCCACTCCTGACTGCTACTACTGTATAAGGATGATCAGCATGAAAGAAGGAACAGCTGGCTGCCCTGTTCTCAGATACAGCACAGCCAGCAATCAATGGAGCTGGAAGGGGCCTACTTGCTGAGAGATATAGCCAGGAGCAGAGACTTTTTGGAAGTCAGCCTGTGCCAGAGTTACCTGGGACCTCACAATCATCACAGTGCTTTCTTGTTCAGCTCTGCACTGGGTAGTCATGTCCCCAGGGAAGTCAACATCTGGAAGGGCCTTCAAAGGCTTCCTGAGAATTTCTGCTCAGGCCCTGGAAGCATAACTATCTGTTGCAAATAGTCTGATGAGCATGTATTAGGAAAGCAGATTTAAAAGAGGGTGGGTGTCTGTTTTGTTTTTCCCAGAGCGCCAAATAAGAGCTGGACCACCTTCCTGTGGGAACAGCTGCCCTGGCATGAGAAAACACCCAGGCAAACCTTTCTTTAAATATTTGGATATTCATTATGTGAATCGGTGTGGCACTCTCAGAAGCAAGGAGAAGGTCATAGCTCAGAGAAAGAAGCTCTGAAGGTCCCACATACAACCACCTAAATCTCCGCTTTACAGGGTCAGGCAGCAGCGGCTGGGAAAGACTGCTGAGATTTCCATTCCACCTTAAGGAGCAGACGTGTGGAACTGTTGCATGTCACATGTCTGTTTACATTCCAGCACAGCTTGCTGGGAACTTTTGCTTTTGCATTTTCTCTCTGAGGAGACGAGAGAGATGACATGTTTCTTTGTCCTGATTTATGATTAATAAATCTGTAGTTGTAGTATGCTTCCACAAGCCTCATGCCTATTCTGTGTGTGCAGTTTGATCTGCTGATAGTGTGCCCTGGCTTTGAAGCCCGGGTCGCTGATTTATGTTGGAGCAGAGGTGATGGGTCTTCACAGCAGGACGCCAGGAAGGAGACAGCCCAGCTGGAGCTAGCCAGCTGGCCTCCTGGCCCTCTGCATGTCGACAAAGACCCCTTGCCTGAAATCCTGAAGAGCTGCTGCCAATGAGACTGGGCCAGAGGTAGCCCTTTCGATGTGGCGATGCTCTTTAGAAGTTGTTGGACTCCAACTTTCAACACCCCAACCAGCATGGTCAGTAGTCAGGAATGGTGGCAGTTGTGGTCCATCATGCTGGTTACCCCTGGAATGGACAATACCGGGCTAGATGGACCAGTGGTCCGAACTAGCATAAAGGCTGCTTCATATGTTCAAAAGATGCAGGGATAGGGCTGCCAGCCAACCTGAAAAATACCTAGGGTTGTCCGGCCCTGTTGTCATCAGATGAGAAAAGGGAAAGTCAGAGTTCCAATTACACAAAAAAGTCAGACTTCCAAGGTATGCACAAGACGGCCATTACTTCCCTGTCTTGTTAGTGGACTTCCCAAGAAACATCTTTTTGGGAAAGAGGATGCTGGCCTAGGTGGATCTTTGATCTAATCTAGCAGAGCTTCTTCTTACACATGAGTCACAGGGATGCAGCAATCTGTCGATTTTGGTTTCTCCCAGTCTCTTTTTCCCAGCCTTAAGTTCAGTTCTCTGCATTTCCACATCAGGTTGTGATTTTTTTAAAAAAGTTCTCACGAAGCATTTTTTTAAAGTGAGAATTTCTCCTAATTCATATGCAACAATACACATTTTTGCAAAGTGGATTTCCCCGTTTGTATATGTTATCTTCCCCAATATGTACATTTTCATGCACACGTTGCCTTAGTATATGCATTCCTGAACACATGCCTTGGAGACCTACAAGGCAAAATTCGGAAAAGTGAGAATTTCAAAGGATGGCTGTGTTTGGGTTTGCATATTGATTCAGAGAGTGCGAATCAGGTAGGTTCGCCTTTGCATGAGAACTAACTTGAGTTTCTCCCGCCAATCCCAACTCATGACAAACGGTTCAAATGTTTGCTGATTGTGCTCATTAAAACAATACAATCTTCTCTCCAAAGACCGGCTGTCCTGAGTCTCCCATTCCGTGAGATTAATCATAGTAATAAGACTCCAATTTCCCCCCTTTTAAAAAAAGAAAAGAGAAAGCAATCAAACACAATTCCCCACCTGCAGAAGAGCTCTGCAGAACTGCAGGTGAACTTCCAGAAGTGTATCTAGGTCATCACTGCCTGTGGTTAACTCCTTCTTTTCTCTTTTGGTATCATAGCTCAGGGATGGAAGTGTGGCTTTGTTGTAGCTGCTGGTGCTAAGGACAAGGATAAGGAAGCAAATAATTAATAGAATGAAAATAAAGCAGGGCAGCAGGGGAATGGGTGGTGAATCAAGCCCTCTCTTACTGAGGAAAGATGGTCAATGCTTCCTCTGGGTTATGATCTGGGATCAGATTCCAGTGATCCAAAGGAATTCAGTGAAAGGAACATAAGAACAGAACATCAGAAGAAAGCTGGTGGGTAATGATAATAATAATTTATTATTTGTTTCCCCAGCCACTCTGGGCGGCTTCCAACAAAAGATTAAAAATACATTAAAATGTCAGACATTAAAAACTGCCTTCAGATGTCTTCTAAACGTCAGATAGTTGTTATCTCTTTGACATCTGATGGGAGGGCATTCCACAGGACAGGTGCCACTACCAACAATGCCCTCTGCCTGGTTCCCTGTAGCTTTGCTTCTCACAGTGAGGGAACCACCAGAAGGCCCTCGGCGCTGGACATCAGTGTCCAGGCAGAACGGTGGGGGTGGAGATGCTCCTTCAGGTATACTGGGCCAAGGCCGTTTAGATCAGTTCATCAATCCATCCACTCTAGCACCTTGATTGTCAAGAGTGGTCAACCAGAAGCTTCTGGGAAGCTATCAGAGTAGCACATTTGGTAGATGAGCAGTTGGTAGAGCATGAAGGCTCCCTCGACTCAATACTATAGGCAGCATAATTATTTAATCTAGCCCTGTTGGGCCATCACTCTTCTTCTCACAGTCTTCTAACCTCTCAGAGGCAGGGCTGTGTATATATAGCATTTCTGCAGATAGGGAAAGAAGGTTGGAAATTTACCTGGTACTGCGGGTCCTTACACTCCCGAGAGATGACAGTTCATCCGCACTGCCATCAGCATTGAGGAAGTCAAAGCTTTCCAGCACTGTCTCAACCATCAAGCTCTCCACAGAGGAGTGTTTCAGTTGGTACTTTTTCGGCTGTTGGATAATGCAAAATTAGTTGCATTTCCTTTTCAGTAGAAACCCTTTTCATCCCCGTGGGCTATCAGTAGCACAGATATCACCAGTGAATATTCTAGCACCACCACCCTGATTTCCCAAACTCCCATTAGCCCCAACCCACCATGGCCAATGGTCAGGGATGATGGGAGTTATAGTCCAATAAGAAGAGAAGAGTTTGGATTTGATATCCCGCTTTATCACTACCCGAAGGAGTCTCAAAGCAGCTAACATTCTCCTTTCCCTTCCTCCCCCACAACAAACACTCTGTGAGGTGAGTGGGGCTGAGAGACTTCAAAGAAGTGTGACTGGCCCAAGGTCACCCAGCAGCTGCATGTGGAGGAGCGGAGACGCGAACCCGGTTCCCCAGATTACGAGTCTATCGCTCTTAACCACTACACCACACTGGCTTTCAATAATATCTAGAAAGCCAGATTCCCCAGACCTGCTTTAGGGTGCATTTCTCTAGGAACATTTTCACCCCTGTGCATGGCTCAGGCATAATCCATATGTCTGCGCAAACGTTCTTGCCATCTTTGGGAATGGAAAGGATAAGTACCGAGAGATAAAACTTGACAATTCTTTACCTTTAATTTGCCCCGGATGCAGAAAAGCTGGTATTCCAATTCCTCCAGTTGGATAGGGCTCGGATGCTGGGATTTCAACAAAAGCAACACTTCCTGAAGCGTCTTCTCAATTGACTTAGTCCTTCTACCACCTCTGACATCAGAATTGCCTCTCGATCCTCTTCGACCAGCAGAGAGGACCTTCCTTTGCTGTACTAAATGGTGACTCCTGTCCCGGACGGTGGACTTGCTCCTCACTTTCTCCTGATCCAGTGGGCGCGTTGGTGTGGCGAGAGCGGGGTCAGCGTGGGTCGTCTCTTGTAGGATGTCTAGAGTCCTGCGGCTGGGAGTTTGGCACAGCAGAAGGTCCTGCTGCTCTCCTGCCACACAAGCATCTTGTAGGATAGTCAGTGGCATGGGCAGCGCCCTCTGATTCGAAGGTGGCGTCACGTTCCTGCTTTCTGTCCCTTTCGGGTCCTCTGAGCTGAACGAGCTGCCTTCTGTCGTCTCCGTAAGGCTGTGGCTGGTGCTCCTCAGACTCATGTCGAAATCGCAGTCGGCCAAGTAGCTCAGGATGCAGGGATCTCGGGCCTCGTCCCTGATATCTGCTTGTTTTTTCCCTTGCTGCAAAACAGACTGAGGCAGAGAGAGAGGTGGAATTATGCAATCAGTGCCTTTCCACAGCACATAGTAAGCGCAACTCCTAAAAGGAACCTGCAACCTTTCAGACATTGATGAACCTCAACTCTCATCATCTCTGAACAATGGCTACACTGAGCAAATCTGTCAACTTCATGTTCTCTCAGTTTCTCATTTTTCCAGTGTTAAATTCAGTTCTCCTCTCTAGAGGCTAAGCTCTCCCCCCACAGTGTCCCCCTCAATTGCAAAACTACCCATCCAGGGAGGGATTCAACTAACTTGTCGTGCATGTGGAATGAGGTTCTCTTGTGCAATGGGACTTCCTCCCCCCTCTCCTCCCCCCTCCACGTTCCCTAAATCTGCTCTGGGGTATTGGGGAGCATGGGCAGAGGACCGGGTGAGGTGGGGAACATCTCATTGCTCAAGTGGCCCTCATCCGCTGCGCACATGCCCCACTTACCACTAGAGGCAATGCCCCATTTATTCATGTTCAAGACATGCACAATTGCACTTGTATGCATTGCAGCAAACCTGGAAGTGGCACAGAAAAGGGCAGAAACGACCCTAAAAGAGCACAAAAATGGCAAAAATAGTGCAAAAACAGCGCCCAGCAATCCCACAAGCCTTTGTACAGACGTTTAAGGCCTGTGGAGAGTTGGAATTTGAGCAAGAAGGGAGTGGTTGTGGTGGAGTTTGGTGAATTTTTTTGTTTTCCCCCCTCGGGGTTTTGTTTTTCAAAGGGGTTTTGTTTTTCAGAGGTTTAGAGGGTGTTTTCAGGCTTTTGCAATGGTGTTCCCAACATACACCATTTCACTTAAAGGTGTGGTGCCTCGGAACGTAACCCCCATGTAAATGTACACTGAATCCCACCCATTGTTTTTCAATCTTTCCGCTTCACCAGAAACTTCTTCAGCTCCTTGAAGGCCCTTGGTGCTTTACATCTTCATTTCATTAATTAAAGGTAAAGGTACCCCTGCCCGTACGGGCCAGTCTTGACAGACTCTGGGGTTGTGCGCTCATCTCACTCTATAGGCCGGGAGCCAGCGCTGTCCGCAGACACTTCCGGGTCACGTGGCCAGCGTGACAAAGCTGCTCTGGCGAGCCAGAGCCGCACACGGAAACGCTGTTTACCTTCCCGCTAGTAAGCGGTCCCTATTTATCTACTTGCACCCGAGGGTGCTTTCGAACTGCTAGGTTGGCAGGCATTTCATTAATTAGCAACAGTTAATTAATTAATTAGTTAATTAATCAGTTTCATTAATTAACAACAGTTCTAAACTGCACGGCTCCTGTCTGAGGAGAGCCAGAAAAGACTAGTATATTGTGGAGCTGACACTCATTTATCACAGGCTGCTAACTGAGCATACTTTTGTTTTCCTTTGCCCGATACATTTCAGCAAGTGGGACAATTTCCTGTAGGCTTGTCACGACACACTGCAAAAGTGGCTGGGAGGGTAAGCGCTTGAGCGCAGAAGCTCTTTGCATCCCGCTCATACTTACAAGGTAATATTTCTCTCGGAAGCTGGGGGTGTTTGGTGGGGTCCAGCTGTAGATGGAGTTTTTCCTGCTCCCCACAGAAAACTTGGAGGCAGATCCAGGAGACAAGACGAGGCTTTCAGTGTCAAAAGGGCTACGGGAGGGAGAGCGAGAGAAAGAGAGAGGATGAACTCGGAACTCAAAGGTTTCATGCGCCATAGCCACTGAAGAAATGTCATTCCTCTCCCCCATAGTATGTTTGCACACCACCACTGTATGGAAAAATGCTTGATAACAACAAACAAACAAACAAACAAACAACAACAACAACAACAACAACAACAACAACAACACATTTATTATTTCTACCCCACCCATCTGACTGGGTTTCCCCAGCCACTCTGGGCAGCTTTCAACAGAACATTAAAAACAGAATAGAACTTAAAACATTAAAAACTTCCCTAAACAGACTGATTGCTAAGTGCTGTTGCAGGAGATAGTTCTGTTGCAGGAATATCTCGTTTCCTCAGTGAAAAGAAAAACAACAATGTCATGTTCAGTGGCGGGAGCGATACAATTTTTTCACCCAGCTAAGATATCTGCTGCAATTGGGAGTACAGTACAGAATATGAAGAAGAAGAAGAAGAAGAAGAAGAAGAAGAAGAAGAAGAAGAAGAGGAGGAGGAGGAGGAGGAGGAGGAGGAGGAGGAGGAGGAGGAGGAGGAGGAGGAGGAGGAGGAGGAGTAGTAGTAGTAGTTTGGATTTGATATCCCGCTTTATCACTACCCGAAGGAGTCTCAAAGCGGCTAACATTCTCCTTTCCCTTCCTCCCCCACAACAAACACTCAGTGAGGTGAGTGGGGCTGAGAGACTTCAGAGAAGTGTGACTAGCCCAAGGTCACCCAGCAGCTGCATGTGGAGGAGCAGGGAATTGAACCCGGTTCACCAGATTACGAGTCTACTGCTCTTAACCACTACACCACACTGGCTCTGTTGAGAGCACCTATTAGACTGCGCCCATGACATTGCTAGCATCATGGGCAATCAGCCCCCACTACTGTGTGTTTAACTGCCAGGGAGCAATACAATTTTTTCACCCAGCTAAGATATCTGCTGCAATTGGGAGACCCGAACCCGGTTCACCAGATTACAAGTCTACTGCTCTTAACCACTACACCACACTGGCTCTGTTGAGAGCACCTATTAGACTGCGCCCATGACATTGCTAGCATCATGGGCAATGAGCCCCCACTACTGTGTGTTTAACTGCCAAATCAAAACAGTTTTATTTGCTCAAGCCCTTTTAACACAGCATATTTATGTTGCTTTTATCCACTGGCTGTTTTTATTGATTTATTGCTGTTTAGTCCCTTGCTTTAATTTTATTTTCATTACTAGCCTATAGCATTGTTTTGCCTTGTTTTTTTACTGTTTGAGATACTCTACCGTTAAAAACCACCTTGAAAACACTTCCATTAAAATGGGGGTAAAAGATATGATTGAAATAAATTAAAATAAACGAGGAGCAGCATGAATGCACACCCTGCCACTGGGATGCCGTCATGTGAACTGAAGCTTTGATTTGCTTTTAACTCTTCAGAAGCTGAACACTCATCCAAAATAATTCTTCATCTAGCGCAGCAGTTTTCAAACATAAAGCTTTCAGGAAACAAGTGTGTTCACATCCCCCACCCCACCCTGCAAAAATGCAGAAGGTAGCAGCATTCATGCTATAGCCAAGTTCGTGTGTAGCATTTTTTAAAAACACACACACACACACACACACACAAAACTACTAATGCAAATCCCAAAGCAAATGAATGTGTTTGTCCCCAAATTGCAGTTTGGAAGGGGCAGGAAGAGAGTGACTGAATACAAGAACGGTTCTGAGTAGCTTACAAGAGCCCTGCAGTGCTGTCCGGAGTACTCTTAGTTTGCACAGAATGCAGCGTGCGGTGAGGGTGGTAGAAAACTGAGGAAGGGAGCAAACTCCACACTGCAACATTTTGTTGCAGGGCCCCTCAGATACATCTTTATTTTTACATGCACATATCACTCTGCCACCTAAAACGGTGCTCAGAGCAGCATCCCAAAACACAGATATTCAAATATAATGGTGGACACCATCTAGCAAGGGCACTGGATGGATAACAATCAATCTTGGGGAGGTGGAAATGCCCTAGCGAAGACCAGTTAGGAGATAATTTTCTGCCAGATGCGTTTCAGCTGTTCAGTCCCATGGATTTCATTCAGATTTTCTTCCAAGTTTGTCCGCTTCGGGGCACCACTTTATCTCAGCCTGAAGACAACCTGAGCATGGATAATAACGTCTTTACTCCGAAGGTGCTGCTGTGATACCACCATGGAGGCAAGGCTTACGCAGCACTAAGACTAATGAAGTTTAATTGGCTAAGTTCGCCAGTGTCACACAGCTGGGCTTTGTCAAAGCAAGTCAGTGCCACACAGGAAGATTAGCAACTCATCTGCTTTTTCTCACTTTGTAGCAAAACAAGAGAAGATCTCTGAAGGGCAGAGAATATTCTATCCAAAGCAGACGCCACAGTTACTTACAAGTCCATTTCACTGGCTTGTTTCAAATGTCACCTTCACCTGACTACCGTATATGCAGAAAAGATGCACTTTATGGTTTTCAATGTTAAAACCTCAATATGTGGGACCACCAGCCTCATATAACCAAAATGCTTACGTCTAATTAATGCATGAAGTAATTAATATCATAGAGTAAGCTGTCCTCCCAGGCTAAGCTTGGCCAATCCCCCTCATCATGGGAGTAAGGAAGTAATGTACAGTCGTACCTTGGTTGACGCACATCTTGTGACTCAAACATTTTGGCTCCCAAATGCTGCAAACCCAGAAGTGAGTGTTCTGGTTTGTGAATGTTCTTTGGAACCCGAATGGCCAGTGCAGCTTCCGTGGCTTCTGATTGGCTGCAGAAGCTTCCTGCAGCCAATTGGAAGCCGTGCCTTGGTTTCCAAACATTTTCGAAGTCGAACGGACTTCTGGAATGGATTGCATTCGACTTCCGAGGTACGACTGTAATGTATATTGTTTCCTCGCTCTACCAACTCTGGTGTGTAACACAGGGCCTTTTCTACAAAGCCATTCTTGTGTCACTATACAAATAATTTAGGAACTTTCACCACTGTGGATCTAATCTAGGTTTTGCTGCCTGTATTTTCTTACTTTTCTAGGGGGGGAAACATGCCAGGGAACTGGATCTGTGCCCATTTCCCTTCTATATTCTGGTTCAGCTATTGCTTTGGAACAGGACCATGTCTGCTTTCTTCTTCGCAGCTCTACAAAAATGTAGAGCACATGGGATGATGCTGTGCTCAGGTTGTGTGTGTGAATAAAACCACCAACTAGTCTTCATTCCATGAAAAACAAAAGCTGGGTAAGTGCTGGGACCCCTGGGGTCTCTTTGTCGCTCAGGGATTGGGGTGGGTGCAACATCTGGGTATTGTTTTGGGGGAGTATTGTTGCTTTTTTATTTTTTAGTGGTAACTCCTACAATTCATGTGGAAATTGTTCAGTTGGGCTGAGTAGTTTTTGATGAGCTCTGCTCATAGTTTATGACTGCTTTTGTTATGTTTGCATTTTTATTTTTTGCATTGTAAGCTGCCTTGAGCATGGTTTTAGTTATGGAAAGGGGGCATAAAAAAATAAAACGAATGTTACGCTGGTGAAATGTTTTGTACCAGAATGACGTTGTTGCACAAGAGAAGGCGTTGCTGTGGTAACATCGTTGCACAATCAATTGTGCAAAACAAGTTTCCGCTAGCAAAGCTGCTGCACCGGATTCCGCTGGTGCACAACATTAAAATTCACCCATCATGTAGGGCAAGAGCTCTTTGTACTAGGTGCAGCAGAATTCAACCTTTTCAGATCCAGTATCTACTTCTAACCCAAACATGCATTTGGGGACCCATTTCTTAGTCTTTTAACATATCTTTGCAAGGTGATAATGCTCTTGTTGCGACTCACCTTCAATCAGGCCATGACCTACTCATGGGTCTCAATTCAACAGTTGAAGACCAGTGGACAGAGAATTATGGATATGGCCCTGGGGGTGTGGCATGGAGTGAGCGATGCTCTGGCTCCACCCACCACCAGTTGCAACCCCGGTGGGCTTTTTCCATCGGCCAATGGCCCTGCACAGAACATAAGGCTGTCTCTCCCTGCTCTTGAGATTTAAAGATTTAAAAAGCACAAACACAGAGGGGGGGGGGGACAGCAGCTGGTTTGTAAATAAGTCATTTTATAGTGTAACGATCTCCACTAAAAACGGAAGGAAAGTGTGTATTTATTTATTTTTAAATGTGGCTACAAGCAAGCAAACAAGTCTGCTGGGGTTTTTTGGGGGGTGTCAACTTATTGGGGGATTTTTGCACAAAGCCCCATGAGAATCCACTTGCTGAAAGACCGACATATTGCGCAAACTCAAAACACTGCAAAAATGTTTTTAGATTTCCTACCAAGGATTAGCTCACAAAATAAAACATGGCCCCAATTAAAAGAGTTTCTCGGAATAAAATGTTTCTTTCTTGGAGGGAAAACAGTAAGGGTTGTTTGTGTGTTAGTTTCCCACTACAAACAGCATTGCAGGAATCCCCCTGGAGTTTTCATTTCCACGCAGATCCAGTATATCATCGGAATATATTTTTCACACACACAAATTACCTAGGACAGAAGTTAGCCTAACAGATTTGTATTTTCCTGGAACCCCATAACGCCATGCTGCAAAAGAATTCCCAGCACTTCTTAGGCAGAGCTGTGGCTGGGCTGTGGGGGGGGGGAGGTCTAGCCAGGGTTTCTGCCCCAAATAAAGCCTCCAAAGGGGCGCCATTGAGGCTCCCAGCCTCTGAGCTTCAGCCAAAGAGAAAGAAGAAAAAGTGAACCCGAAAATTTTTCTCCTCTGTGCAACTTCTGAACAGACAATCCCTCCATGTGCAGCCTTACTCACTGGTGTTTGTGAAAGGGATTGCCAAAGTTGCCACAAGAGGTCCCCATTTAAGTTTGGAGAGGAAACATTTCCCTGTTAGAAAAGAATTCAAGCCTTAGGAGAGCTGGCACACACATTTCTGGATTTGCAGATCTAGCAGCAGGGAAGGACTGGCAAACCCCAAGTGAGACAGGAGTTGCTGCAAAGAGTGCCGTGGAAAACTTTTGGCACACAGAAAGGGAGAATTGGAATCAATTAAACTTGCTCCGAGTTTGGCTTCTCAAACGCCTCGCTCGCTACAGTGCTCCAGCCAGGAAACAAAAGAGGCTTCTCTGCACTGTGGCTTTGCAATATAGTCACTACCAAAGCTGGTTTAGCCAGAAAGAGATGTGCAAAATCTATACGGAAAACAAGAGATGGGACTTGAGCTGCAGGGAAGTCAGAGCAGAAAAGCCAAAGGACCCAGGCCTCTTACCTTTTCTGGCACACACACCCTTAGCTACTGTTTTTACAAGGATATTGGGAGAGCGGTGGGGTTTTCCTGTTTCGTTCTTTTAAAACATTCCACATCCCCTTATCGAACCAACAGAAGATCGCAGTTAAGAAATTGGGTGGGTGAGGAAGTCTGAATTAGAAAATAATATCACTGAGATGCAAACGAGGCAATAGTACAAACAAAACCCAAAGCAAAAAAACTGGAGGCTGGAAAAACTTTGGGCTATGTCTGGTACTGGCTAAAGAAATACCAACTTATTTTCTGTTTCTTGTTATAATTTATTGAGGCATCAGGCATAAGCCTGCATTTTATTAATGTTTGATCAAGGCTTGTATATTAAAGAGGGCTTAGATTTTTAAAAGTTTCACGCCAGGCAAGAAGGCTAGCTGCTTAAGAAAACACTGACAGTGTTTTCTTCCTAGACAAGGGGCCCCTTGATTGATAGCAGAAAACAATTCTCAAAGTCGTAAAAGCTGAAATTACAGGCTGAGAACGGACACTGATCCTACATGTTACAGAAGATAACAAAGGCAGAGATAAATATAATTAGGAATGAGTAAATAGTAAAATTATACCAATGTGCCTCCCAGTAAAATGAGCTAGATCTTCTTTCCAAGGTTAAAGACCAAATGGAGAAGCATCTGGCTGGCAGAAAGAAAGCATTTTTGGGAAGTCTTTTTTAAAGCTGTTTTCTTTCTTAAACTGAGAGAGTTTAAGGGTAATAAATATTGGGAACAGCTAAAGAGGAGAGCAGATGGCTGAAGGGGGGGTAAACTGAAGGGGTTCCTTTTAAAACCTGTTTTTTACTGAGTTCCTTCCTTTCTATTTTGAGAAGCTTTATTCTTTTAAAAGGTTACCTATGATAATGTATGAAATATATTAGCTTAAATATATTGGCTTAAATGTAACTATGCAAAGGATTTAGAAAGTAACAAATTTAGATGTTAGATTCTTATTTCATAGAGTCCTAGAGTTGGAATAGACCACAGGGGCCATTGAGCCCAGCCCCCTGTCAGACAAGAAGACGCCATCCAAGCAGCCATCCAAGCAGTCCTGATATATGGCTGTCAGACATTTGTTTAGAAACTCTCAAATGAAGGAGATCTTTCAATGTTGATGTGAAACTCAAGATCCTTGACATATGTTTAAGATAAAAATTTAAGATTAACCATTTGTTTTAGAAGGCAATAGGGCGAAGAGGGCAAGAGGTGAGCTGGTAATTAATATTCCTTGTTGAGACACATGTAAGATATATTACTACTTATTTGTCATTTATAGATGTAACAATATATAGCTCTTTGTGCTCCATATAAGGACAGGAGGATGTGGGTGTATCTTTTGTGATTGGATATAGCAGGCAGCCAATAGGAAATCCAACCAGGCTGATTGGACAGATGCAGCCAAGGAGGAGCAAAGGGGGCTGGATTAAGGGAATATAAGTGCTGGCCATAATGGCAGGAGGCCAGGCCAGAGCTTGGTAACCATATACCACTGTGCCTCTCATTTATTTGTCTGACAAATAAATTATTATTTTAATTTCTCTATTGCTGCGTTGAATATTTCATTCCAGCTAAGCGTTAACCACAAGCAGGGTGCTACATTTTATGGTGCTCCTGTGACTCGGATAAGTGGTCTGCTGGAACGCAGCCCCTTCGCTCTACTGAGCAGGGTACAAGAGAGAGGATCTCTAAACTGCCTACCCAGCGCGCATGGAAAAATTTTTTCCAGGGGAACGCAGAAGTCTCGTCTGTCTGATACCCTGCTCACTGGCAGCGACGGACCGGGGGGAAACGGAACCAACCAAGGGGTAAGTGCACAAAGGGATTTTTGGCCCTCCAATTAATTGGGAGGAAGAGAAGTCTTGATCAAACTTCTGCGTCTCAGTAAGTGGGAACTGAGTACGCTAGGTGGTTGGGTATATCAGATGGTGGTCTGGTGGGGGGAAAGGGAAGAATGGGAGGTAGAGTGTGGTGAAGTATCTTGCGCATTGTATGTGTGAGAAAGTACAGAGCAATCTGTAGCTGACCTGAGTGTGGAGTGGGTAGTACTTCGGTTCCCAGTGAGGCGACTCCATCTGGGCAAGGAAACCCACGAAGCGTGTGTGTGAGTGACTGAGTGGATACTTCACAGGGCCATACAATGGGAGTTGGGGGTTCAAAGGGGGGAAATACACCTCTTGAATGTATGTTAAATAATTTTAAGAAAGCCTTCTCAGGGGCATATGGAGTCAAAATGACGCCAGAGCGCTTGAGAACGTTATGTGAACTAGAATGGCCAAAACAAAATACTGGATGGCCATCTCAGGGAACTTTTGATATAAATTTAGTAAGCAAACTTTGGTCTAACATCACCAAAGAAACTGGAGGGTGCCCAGAACAATTTTCATATATAGATTCCTGGCTGAGCACATTAAATAAAAATCCTCCATGGATAAGGGAATGCAAAGTCCAACGATGCAAATTATTGGCTGTAAAAGCCGAAGCTAGGAAAGGAATCTTGCCAAATAAACTCAAACCCATTTTTGAGGGACCAGAGGAAGAGGTGCTTCCACCTCCACCCTATGCTCCACATCGAAGGGAGCATAATCCAAACCCTCCACCAGTTGTAACCCCAAGGCAAGAAAGTGGAACGAATAATGGGGGTAGAGACACAGAACTTGACTCCTTGATAGATTATGATAAATATCTTCAGGAGGCATTGGAGTCCTATAATGAAGCCCAAGCAGAAGTGGTTATTCCATCTGTGAGTCCCAGTAGAACTCCATCTACAGTCTCTTTTAGTGGAACAACTGATTGCCTACCCCAAACCCCTGTACATCCAAGTCCTAGAGAATTATTACAGAAGTTACAGGGAGACCTTAATCGGTCAGCAAGCAATACAGCCAGGCGTATTAAGCTGCTAAAAGAACGCCTTGGGACAAATACCATCCCCTATGATTTGAGGCCCCTAGAGCAAAGCGAAGAGAAAGATCACGTAGTAGCCCCTCTCAGAAGAGTATTTGATGCACTTGAGGAGCCTGTGCTGGTTAACGGGCAACTCGGACCAAGGCCACCTCGAACTTCGACCCTTCAGTACATTCCATTCACAACTACGGATCTGATGAATTGGAAAACACACACCCCATCTTTTGCAGAAAAACCTCAGGCTATGATGGACTTGGTGACTTCAATAGTAAATACTCATAGTCCTACTTGGACAGATTGTCGCCAGCTTCTGAATACTCTGTTCACCACTGAGGAAAGAAGAGACATAATTGAAAAGGCACAGATATATTTGCGTGAGCAGGCCAGAGTGGGAAATATTTTTAATATTGACCGTCATCTCCAAGATAACTTTCCCTTGGAAGATCCTAATTGGGATCCAAACAATGCAATTCATCTGGCCAGACTTACCACTTACCGCCAGACGCTTGTGCAAGGTATTCGCAGGGCATGCCAGAAGCCCACTAATATGTCTAAAGTCTCAGAAGTAGAACAGAAACCAAATGAGAGTCCGGGAGACTTTTTAGAGAGGCTGCAAGAAGCCTATCGTATATGGACTCCTTTTGACCCTGAAGCCCCTGAAAACAGCAGAATGATTACTGCTACATTTGTGGCCCAGTGCGCTTCTGACATTCGTAAGAAAATTCAGAAATCAGAAGGATGGGAAGGGATGCTGATGAGCCAAATTATGGCCATTGCACGCCGAGTTTATCGGAATAGGGATGAGGCTGAGAAGCAAGAGAAGAAGAAGTGGCAGAAGGAAAAGATGGTAATGCTAGCCACAGCAGTGAAGCAAGACTACCGCCCCTTAAATGGAGGAAGAGGGCGGGGAAGGAATCCACCACTGGGAAGGAATCAATGTGCGAATTGCAAGAAGGAGGGTCATTGGAAGCGGGAGTGTCCTGAACCCCTGAGGTTGGAAGAAGTACGCCCAGGCCCAGGCCCAGGCCCAGGCTCCGGCCCAAGAAACCAGGGACGGGGACGGGGAATGATCCGAAATGGAAGATATCAGAGACCTGGACAAGGACAGAGTAGAGACAATTTCATTGGACTGGCAGAGGAGGATTTTACTCAAGACTAGGAACGACCGGACTCCATAAAGTTAGGCTTCCAGGAGCCCACGGTCACGATTCAATTAGGGAGCCATTTAATAGACTTTATGATTGATACTGGGGCTGAATACTCAGTACTCCCAGAACTATTGCAGAAAAAGGCATCCAAAAGTGTAGTCATTAAAAGTGCCACTGGTCAGTCAGCTAAGAGGTCTTTCCTCCAACCTTTGGAATGCCAGATTGGGGGACATCGTTTAACCCATCAGTTTTTGTATATACCTGAGTGTCCAATACCTCTCTTAGGTAGAGATATGCTGTCCAAACTGCAGGCCCAAATCACCTTCACTCCTCGAGGTCCAGAAATGAAACTGCCATCAAAGGCAGCAGGAATAATTACCCTTTCAGTACCTAAGGAACAATCATGGCGCCTAATGTCAGCCTTGCAAGTCCAACCCACATTGGATACAGAATTAAACAAGCTCCTCCAAACCCTACAGGTGCCACCAGGAGTATGGGCCGAAAATAGCCCACCAGGAATGGCCAAGAATATAGCTCCAATTGTAGTAACCTTAAAACCTATGGCTACCCCTGTATCTGTAAAGCAATATCCTTTACCCCGGCGAGCAGCAGAGGGCATCCAGAAACATTTGGACCGCCTATTAAAATATGGTCTGCTTAAGCCCTGCCAATCAGAATGGAACACACCCCTTTTGCCTGTTCGAAAACCTGGGACAGATGAATACAGGCCAGTGCAGGACTTGAGGCTCGTAAACCAGGCTATCGAGACCTTGCACCCAAATGTACCAAACCCATATACCTTGCTGAGTTTGATCCCACCAGAAGCAACATTTTTTACTGTATTGGACTTGAAAGATGCATTCTTCTGTTGCCGGCTGGCACCACAGAGCCAACCTATATTTGCCTTCCAGTGGGAAGACCCTTTAACAGGAACAAAAGGCCAGCTAACCTGGACAAGATTGCCCCAGGGATTTAAAAATTCCCCAACTTTGTTTGGCACTGCCTTGGCGAAGGATCTAACAAGTTACCCCTCAATACCTGGAGAAAAGGTGGTTCTGCAATATGTAGATGACCTTATACTAGCAGCAAAGGATTTTGATACCTGTAAAGAAGGGACAGAGGAACTGCTCCACTTGCTCTGGCAAGCTGGCTACCGAGTTTCCCAGAAAAAGGCACAGTTATGTTTAGAAAAGGTCAAATATTTGGGCTTTGACATCTCACACCAACAACGAGCATTGAGACCAGAGAGGAAAGAAGCTATTTGCCTTATCAAGGAACCTACCACAAGGAAACAACTTAGAGGATTCCTAGGAACAGCAGGGTTTTGTAGACTATGGATACCTGATTTCAGCAGTCTGGCCAAGCCCTTACATGAAAGCACTCGAGGTGCAGAGAAGGACCCATTCGTATGGGGACCTGAGCAGCAACAAGCCTTTTTAGTTATCAAACAACGACTTATGGAGGCCCCAGCCCTTGGACTGCCTAATTCGGAAAAACCCTTTCAGCTGTATGTACATGAACAGAATGGGATTGCAGCGGCAGTCCTGACCCAGAGATTAGGAAGTTGGAACCGTCCAGTAGCTTATTTGTCAAAACAATTGGACTCAGTAGCAAAAGGATGGCCTCCATGCCTAAGGGCAGTAGCGGCCACTGCAAGCCTTGTCAAAGAAGCTGATAAATTTACCTTCGGCCAGACGATGTATGTGAATGTACCTCATGCTGTTCTGACACTCATGGAATATAAGGGTAGTTATTGGCTAACGAACCCAAGGATGGCTAGATACCAAGGCCTATTGTGTGAAAATCCCAGGATTCATCTACGAGTAGTGAATATGCTCAATCCAGCGACTTTGCTGCCCCTACCAGAGGTAGATGATGAGGAATCACATGATTGTCTCCAAGTAATGGATGAAGTTTATTCCAGTAGACCCGATCTGAAAGATGAACCATTGAAAAATCCAGATGTTGTATATTATACTGATGGTAGCAGTTACCTGCATGAAGGTGCCAGACGAGCAGGATATGCTGTGGTCACCAATGAGGAAGTTGTGGAAGCTGAAGCTTTGCCTGCCGGCACCTCAGCACAAAAAGCTGAACTTATAGGTTTAACTAGAGCTCTGCAATTGGCAGCCGGATGTAAGGCAAACATCTATACTGATTCTAAATATGCCTTCTTAACCCTGCATGCACATGGAGCTCTATGGAAAGAAAGAGGTCTAATAGGAGCCCACGGGAAGGCCTTGAAATATGGACCTGAAGTAGAAATCCTGTTAGAAGCAGTATGGGCTCCAGAACAGATTGCTGTAATGCATTGCAAAGGTCATGGACGAGGAAGGGATCCAATAACCAGAGGAAATCATGCGGCTGACAAAGCAGCCCGAGAGGCAGCCCAAAAGCCTGTGGGAGGATTTATAGCAGCCCTCATACCAGAGGTAGTTCCAGAAGAAGTTAAACCTCACTATACCCCAGAAGAGAGGAAGTGGGCTGAACAGGAAGGAGCAGTTGTGAAGGACGGTTGGATGATTCTGCCGGACAATAGGATTTATGTACCTCATCATCTAGCAGGCACAATTGTAAGAAATTATCATGAATCTACTCACCTTGGCGGTACTGCAACCAGAGAGAGTCTCAGTCGGAAGTTGTATATTATTAACCTATCACAATTAGCAACTTGCATTTCACAGAAATGTGTTCTTTGTGCTAAAAACAATCCCAGGCAGGGACCGGTACAACCTCCTGGAATCCAACATGTGGGATATGTCCCCATGGAAAGTCTAATTGTGGACTTCACAGAGCTGGTCCCTTCTAAGGGATTCAAGTATCTCCTTGTGTTTGTAGACACTCTTACCGGATGGGTTGAAGCCTTTCCCACCCGAACTGAAAAGGCACGAGAGGTAACTAAGAGACTCCTCACTGAATTGATCCCGAGGTTTGGATTACCTAGATGCATTGGAAGTGATAATGGGCCAGCGTTCATTGATCAAGTAGTACAAGAAGTATGTCAAGTCCTACAAGTGAAATGGAGACTGCATGCAGCATATAGGCCTCAGAGTTCAGGGAAAACTGAAAGAATGAATCGGACTCTGAAAACCCAATTGGCAAAATTAACCCAGGAAACGGGATTGGGATGGGTAGATGTGTTACCCATAACACTGTTTCGTGTTCGGTGTGCACCCACAAAAAGACTTAAGTTGTCACCTTTTGAGCTCCTGTATGGGAGACCGCCCTCCTTTGTTCAGGATATTCCAGCTGACCTTAAACAACTAGGAGACCATGTGACACAGGGACAAGTGCAATCTCTCTCCCGTGTTTTTGTTTCTCTTAACAGGTGGGTCCTCGAGCGCACGCCGTGCAGCATTGCCGAGCCGATTCATCAGTTCCAGGCTGGCGATAGCGTATGGGTGAAAGAGTGGAAACGTGATCCACTCGCACCTAAGTGGCGTGGACCTTACACCGTCTTGCTCTCTACTCCAACAGCGGTGAAGGTAGCTGAGGTGACCCCCTGGATTCATCACTCTCGTTTGAAGAAGTCCGAAGGCAGTTGGACGTGCAAAGGTGACCCCTCTAATCCTTTAAAACTGACTCTCTCCAAAAACCCCTGTATCTAGCCCTACCGGGAACGGGCTAGGTCACGGGCAACATTAGACGACCGGCCTGCTGCAGCCACAACCTGGAAGCTGGCTGACCTGCGCACGCCTGAAGCTTGAGGAGCGTCTGAACCAGCGACTGTGAACGGGAAGATTCTCTTATACAATTAATTGACTGGCCCCCCCTTGTGGAACAATTATCAGAGATATTACTCATTGGGGATCCTCGGGATATATGTTTTGGTCTTGGTGGTTCCCCATTTCTGTCACTGGGGGAATTATATTGGGACTAATATTTATTTGCTATCACAATAAGGTACTCTTCTGTGGAAGGAATGCATATGCTAGACATCAACATGATTCTATTATTAATCCTGATCCCTTGGGAAGGGGAAGGGTCCTTGAATCTGACCAAATTGACTAAATATGGATTCCGCCATGACCACAATATGTGGGTAGGTTTAGCTGAAATGGTAGCCAATGTTGCAAATAGGACCAATTGCCTTGTTTGCTCTCTTGGGCCAGATGATTCAGAGGGAGGTATGCCCTTATTACCGATACCATTAGATGCCATTGGTATGGTAAGCGAAATACCACACCAAACAGAATTACAGAATTTCCACGGATGGAACTCAACTAAACCATTACGAGTTATACCTGTACAAGGGGAATTCTGTGTACATAAATCATCAGATGCAGCTGATTCTATCATGATAGGCTCTTCTCATTGTCACTATACTTGGGATTATTTTAAGAATAGTCATACCTGGGCACACGGTACTACCTATCGAACTCGGAATACCTTGCCCTGTGCACCTCCTTTTATTCATGCATGGAAAGTGGTATGGAACATAACTGTGACAGAAAAAGGCAATCTAACATACTGCACTGTGAACTCTCTACCTCTTTTGATATTTCGCCTTCTGTACTCCACGTACCAAAAACCTCAGACCCGATGGTTGTGGTGGATATGTGGAGAATGGGCATACAAGAAACTCCCTTCCAAATGGAGTGGGACTTGTTTCCTGGGATGGGTATTACCACCAATGTGGATTATGCCTACTAATTTGGCCAAGCGTACACGAAGAAACGCTGATATTTCTCATATAGCAGGAGGAAGTACCCAAAGTTGGAGCGGTACTGATGATTGGCCACCAGAGCGCATTATAGCCTATTATGATCCTGCCTCCTGGAATCCTGGTGAGCTCATACAAGGGGCACGGGATCCTATCTATAATCTAAACAGAATAATTCGATTGCAAGCAGTAGTGGAACTTGTAACCAATGCAACGGCCCAGAGTTTGAGACTTATTGCACAACAGTTGGATGAAAGTAGAGCCGCCATTTTGCAGCTGAAAATGGGAATGGATTATGTACTTGCCAAGCAGGGAGGCCTATGTGGAGTCTTGAACTTGACAGGGAATGCCTGTTGCTTTAACATTTCTGATAATGGTGAGGCAATCCGTGTGTTGGCTACAAAGATGGAGAATATAGCACATGTCCCAGTACAAACATGGGAAGGATGGGATATGGGATGGCTCACCAATTGGTTACCTAATGTCACAGGACTCAAAGGGATACTATTGTCTTGCTTGTTTTTCTTGACAGTAGTGGTAATGGTTTTATGTATGATGCCATGTATCATTTCATGTTTTAGAAGTACAATTAGCAAGATGGTTTCAAATGAAACTCTACCTCATATCATGGCCCTATACAGAGCTTTACCTCAGGAATATGATGAAGGTCAAGCTATCAAGGACACTTGGGACGAAGGTCCTTGAGCTTGAAAGGGGGGAATGAGGCATCAGGCATAAGCCTGCATTTTATTAATGTTTGATCAAGGCTTGTATATTAAAGAGGGCTTAGATTTTTAAAAGTTTCACGCCAGGCAAGAAGGCTAGCTGCTTAAGAAAACACTGACAGTGTTTTCTTCCTAGACAAGGGGCCCCTTGATTGATAGCAGAAAACAATTCTCAAAGTCGTAAAAGCTGAAATTACAGGCTGAGAACGGACACTGATCCTACATGTTACAGAAGATAACAAAGGCAGAGATAAATATAATTAGGAATGAGTAAATAGTAAAATTATACCAATGTGCCTCCCAGTAAAATGAGCTAGATCTTCTTTCCAAGGTTAAAGACCAAATGGAGAAGCATCTGGCTGGCAGAAAGAAAGCATTTTTGGGAAGTCTTTTTTAAAGCTGTTTTCTTTCTTAAACTGAGAGAGTTTAAGGGTAATAAATATTGGGAACAGCTAAAGAGGAGAGCAGATGGCTGAAGGGGGGGTAAACTGAAGGGGTTCCTTTTAAAACCTGTTTTTTACTGAGTTCCTTCCTTTCTATTTTGAGAAGCTTTATTCTTTTAAAAGGTTACCTATGATAATGTATGAAATATATTAGCTTAAATATATTGGCTTAAATGTAACTATGCAAAGGATTTAGAAAGTAACAAATTTAGATGTTAGATTCTTATTTCATAGAGTCCTAGAGTTGGAATAGACCACAGGGGCCATTGAGCCCAGCCCCCTGTCAGACAAGAAGACGCCATCCAAGCAGCCATCCAAGCAGTCCTGATATATGGCTGTCAGACATTTGTTTAGAAACTCTCAAATGAAGGAGATCTTTCAATGTTGATGTGAAACTCAAGATCCTTGACATATGTTTAAGATAAAAATTTAAGATTAACCATTTGTTTTAGAAGGCAATAGGGCGAAGAGGGCAAGAGGTGAGCTGGTAATTAATATTCCTTGTTGAGACACATGTAAGATATATTACTACTTATTTGTCATTTATAGATGTAACAATATATAGCTCTTTGTGCTCCATATAAGGACAGGAGGATGTGGGTGTATCTTTTGTGATTGGATATAGCAGGCAGCCAATAGGAAATCCAACCAGGCTGATTGGACAGATGCAGCCAAGGAGGAGCAAAGGGGGCTGGATTAAGGGAATATAAGTGCTGGCCATAATGGCAGGAGGCCAGGCCAGAGCTTGGTAACCATATACCACTGTGCCTCTCATTTATTTGTCTGACAAATAAATTATTATTTTAATTTCTCTATTGCTGCGTTGAATATTTCATTCCAGCTAAGCGTTAACCACAAGCAGGGTGCTACAATTTCTCATTTTTCATTTCACATCAAACAAACTAATTCTGCACTGAATTTCAATACCCCATTTCAACCTCCCTCCCTTTCTGCACTTACTTATATTTATAATATATTTGCTGCATCTCCAAGTTAAACCTAATTATTATTTATCCAATAATACAAAATTTGTTTTATATCACTGCACGTCTTTACATTAATCCTGCTAATGATTTGATCTGTTTAAATTCATTTTTAAAATATTCAATAAACAATTTCCATTCCAAATTAAAAACTCGTCATCTTGATTTCTTATTATTCTGGTAAGTTCTGCCATTTCTGCGTATTCCAATAGTTTTTGCTGCCATTTTTCTTTGGCTGGGGTGTTATCTTTTCCATCTTTGGGCTAAAATAATTTGGACTGCCGTGGATGCATACATAAAATATTTTTTATCTCTCACCACCAAAGGAACACAAGCGAATAGTAAAGAGAACCCACACAGGTGACGCTGACACAAAACCCCACATATACACTAAGAAGCATTGTCACCCCACCCCACCCCCACCCCACTCACCATTCCCCCCTCCACCTCTTCCTCCCTTTTCCTCCTAATGTAACACTAAAGTTAAAGGTAAAGGGACCCCTGACCATTAGTTCCAGTCGTGACCGACTCTGGGGTTGCTCGCTTTACTGGCCAAGGGAGCCGGCGTACATCTTCCGGGTCATGTGGCCAGCATGACTAAGCCGCTTCTGGCAAACCAGAGCAGTGCACGGAAACGCCATTTACCTTCCCGCTGGAGCGGTACCTATTTATCTACTTGCACTTTGACGTGCTTTCGAACTGCTAGGTTGGCAGGAGCAGGGACCGAGCAACGGGAGCTCACCCCGTCGCAGGGATTCGAACCGCCGACCTTCTGATCAGCAAGTCCTAGGCTCTGTGGTTTAACCCACAGTGCCACTCGTGTCCCTAATGTAACACTAATGTCTCAACAAATGAAACTGACCTGTAGAAAACATAACTTGACAAAAGAGACATTGCAGATACTTTTGTAAACCAAGAAATCTTCAATAAAAAAATATATTTGAAAAATAAAGATCAGGCTTTGCTTCTCAATCAATCAATCAATCAATAAGTTTTTATATTGTTTGGGTATCTCAAATCCTATTATTCCCAAAAGAAAAGGTTCTGGTTTCTTAGAAAAGATTATCCTAAGAAGAAATGCCAACTTTAATTCACATGGGTAACGCTGCTAAATTGCATCTTGAATCTTCGTTTCAAAACGACATGGCCATGGGATTATAAATCAGTGTTTATAACAATTATGATTCAAAAATGTGCATTGTTCACCCTCCAAGTCTCTTGCCTAAGACTCAATTGACTGGAGCAAACAGGGCTCCAACGTCTGCCTCATGAGGAGGTGGCCGAGGAGGAAGAGGCAGCCCAATATTTTCTGATGCCTGAGGCCAAGGACAAAAGGGCATCCCTGCCCATTCCCCATGCAGAAACCAAAGGGAGTGGCAGTGGAGTCTTACTTCATCGCTGGTCATGGGGCAAGGAGTGTCCTCTACCTGGGGGCAGCAGGCTAGCTTAGACGTCTCAGAGGAAATGTGGGGCGTGGGAGGCTACATCCTCTGCCGGGAATGTGAGAAAAGAAATCATGGTCTATTGTCTCCTCCAGCATTGGTCTTTAAACTTGTGGATCAGGAACGGAAATAGATAAAAGGCAGAAACTGGTGTCAACAAGACTCTTCAAAGTGTTTGCATCAGAAGCACTGGGTGTGTGTATGTCAACGTTTGACCTCCGCATCAGGCGGCAAAAATCTTGTGCCGCCACCGTTTCCGTGCTAAATCAATGCAGTGCCTGACCTTTCTTCGCTTAAATAGGCTTCAATGCAAGGATACCGCTAGATCTTTGAAAATCTCAGGCCACAGACCGAGGACATGAATTTGTATACACTTTGCATGTGCTAAATTATACATACAGGGGCAAATTTAAGCTGGCTTTCAAAGGATTAAGCTGCTCTGCAAGTGACGGGGGTTACACAAAAAAGGAGGAAGGGGCTGGAGATTCCCCCGGTGCAAATGATCTGGGGTTTTACACACACAATTCTGCACTGGGCCACCCCTTAACAACATCCCTGGTTAAGTGGCTTGATACTGTTCATTGCTGTTTTTTCCTGAGAATTTTTCGACTTTATGATAATAATGATCATTTTTCATTTCTTCTCTTAACCCGCACAAAGCTTCTGTTTCCCTAAAGCGTTCAAAGATCACAAAATGCCAGAACTTCAAAGAGCTTTTTTAAAAAAAATCAGACAGACCCTTTGTCTTTTCTCTTAGCTAGACAATCTGATGAGGCACTGATTTCACCTTTTATAAGCCATGAAGTTCCAGCCACCGTAATGAGCTGAAATAACTTGAAGGGACAAAAATCAAAGGTATATATTAGTAGAGGTGGGGGGTGCTGCCCTAAACCTAAGATACCTATTAATTGCAGAGCAATATCCATAAGATCAAGAGGAAAATGTGAGGTTGAATTTGCCGCATCCTGAAACACTCATCTCGTTTTATCATGCCTGGTAATGGGAATACTGTATAGTGCAGCAATATCTGAAGTAAGAAGTACAGGCTGCAATGATATGCCTCTTTCCATCAAGGGCCACATTCCATTCCGGGCGATCTCCTGGGGGCCAGAGGCGAAACTGGAGATAGCGAAAGATTTACTAGGCTACACACTCAAAACACCCCTCTCTAAGTTATCAGAGTACAAGTTTGCATTCCTGCCCGGGAAAAACGCTGCAGGAAAATGCAAAGCAGGGTGTGTGATGGGTGTGGCTCAGAAAGGTGTGCTGCCTGCAGGGAAAGGGCCAGGTGGAGAGGGCCACATTTGGCCCCTGGAGCTGAGCTTCCCCAACCACAAGCCAGCAATGGGAGGGGCCACAGCCAGTGGTGGGTAGGACCACGCTTTCTGCCATCCCCTTCCCCTGCCATTCCATTTTCTCCCATCCTCCCCCCTACCTGAAATTAGACTGAGGGCCACATGTATCCCTCAGGCTTTCTAGAACAGGAGCACTCACTGGCGTCGGACGAGACGCCAGTTCTTCCTTCCGCCAAGGATTTCTTGAGAGCCAACGTGGTGTAGTGGTTAAGAGCGGTGGCCTCGTAATCTGGTGAACCGGGTTCGCTTTCCCGTTCCTCCACATGCAGCTGCTGGGTGACCTTGGGCTAGTCACACTTCTCTGAAGTCTCTCAGCCCCACTCACCTCACAGAGTGTTTGTTGTGGGGGAGGAAGGGAAAGGAGAATGTTAGCCGCTTTGAGACTCCGTCAGGTAGTGATTACCTACAGAGACATAATCAGCATGAACCTCTTCCTTAGTTGGGATTCCTGCATTGCAGGGGGTTGGACTACATGATGATGATGATGATGATGATGATGATGATGATGATGATGATGGTCTGACCCTCCAAGTGTCCCTGTTTTCCAGGGACAGTCCCAGATTTACCGTCCTGGTTTCTGATTTGATCCCAGAATGTCTCACTTTTCCTTCCCTATTTTCATCGGAGCACTGCTGGAGGGTATGTGATAACAATAATTTATTATGCCCCAGCCACTTTGGGCAGCTTCCAACAAAAATACAGAGGGGGAAAGGGGGAGAAGGGGGGACCCAAGCATTAAAAGCTTCCCAAAACAGGGCTCCCTTCAGATGTCTACAAAAAGTTATATAGCTGTTTACGTGACTCCCAGGGTCCGTTTTAACTCTGCAGTTAACTCTGCAGTCTACGATTGCTCTATCAGTTTTGAGAAGTTCCAGCTGAATCCCAGTGAGAGAGCGTGGCAGACCATAATGAGGATGTCAAATCGACCACTTTCCTTGCCATTCCGGACAAGATGGGCTGCAATCAGATGGTGGCCTCTGACCACAATTGGCATATTGGCTGAGCTGCTGTCTGCTTAGATGTCAATAAGCTGCTCTGCGAAAGATTGCTGCCCATTTATTTGAACACTGAAGTGATGTAAAACATTGATTGTGCAATGTGAAGCCGTGGCGTTGTGTCATCACCACCAGTGTGGGATGCCGGCGCCTAGGGCAAGGAAAGTATTGTGCTCCTAAGGCAAGTATTGCGCCCCCTAGCCGGACCTTCCATGTGGCGCTGCTGCTGCCGCTTCCGGACTGAGCGGGTGGTTCTAGCGCTCTGTTAAGCCTTGCCAGGGAGGGTTCAAATCACATGAAAAAATTGTATGTTAGGAGAACAGCACACCAAAATGCTGGCAGATTTCCCCAGAAGGTGGTGGTGGTGGTTGCAAACTCTGGAATTGTGGCAAGCTGAGCTCAAGACTGGAGTAACGAAAAATTCAGGAAAACTGAACCAGGCTGGTGAATCCATCCTTACTCAAACTTCCTGCCCCCTTAGCTGCTGGGGCCTCTCCTGAATTGTTAAAGGTTAGCTTTTCTCCAAAAACCATTCATTCCTTTTCCATCTATTGCCAAGGGTAGGATTCCGGATGATTAAATAAAAATAAAAAACCCCTGTTTTTTGTTCCTATTCTTCCTGTTAAAACAAGCAAGCCCCATGGACCTTGGAGGTGAGAAGCTCTTTAATGTCCCACCGACAAAGATCGGCACATGCTGTTCTTTCACACTTGCAACCGGAACTGTCCCACGATCTCCAAAAGAAAGTCCCGTGCACTTAGAGACTGAATGGGAGTCCTCTGATGGTATCACAAAGGATTCCTTTGCCAGAATTCAGCCAGCGGAGCATTGGTCTCCGAAATACTGCTGCCGTCTCTGGCCCCTGCATTCTCCTTGCCATTTTTCTACATATATTTCCACACACATCTGGTGCCCTCCAAATGTTTTGGGCTGCGATTCCCAGCAGCCCCAAATGACATTTTTCTGTGTGGCAGACTGCTCCCCACTCACCCTGCCTCTGCACCTGTATTGCATGCCTGCAGGGCCGGTCCTATCATGAGACAAGGTGAGGCAGCTGCCTCAGGCGGCAGAACCCACAGGACAGAGACAGTTTTAGGGTAGCGTGACCAGTTTGTCTGCACTAGGTGCTGTGTTGCAGGGGGTACCAAAACAATGCTGTCAGAAAGGAGCGCTAGAGGCAGGGGGCCCTGAATTTTAGTGTCACACTAAGCGCCACTGAAATTTGAGAGCCCAATGTCTGCCACTGCACTGGGGCAACAGATCTGCCCTCCAAGGAGTGCATTGTCTGCTGCTACTGCTGCAGATTTCGGCTGTGATGCCTGTGAAGAAGAAGAAGAAGAAGAAGAAGAGGAGGAGGAGGAGGAGGAGGAGGAGGAGGAGGAGGAGGAGGAGGAGGAGGAGGAGGAGGAGGAGTTTGGATTTGATATCCCGCTTTATCACTACCCGAAGGAGTCTCAAAGCGGCTAACATTCTCCTTTCCCTTCCTCCCCCACAACAAACACTCTGTGAGGTGAGTGGGGCTGAGAGACTTCAAAGAAGTGTGACTAGCCCAAGGTCACCCAGCAGCTGCATGTGGAGGAGCAGAGACGCAAACCCAGTTCACCAGATTACGAGGCCACCGCTCTTAACCACTACACAGCCACTGCTTCCACAGCACAACTAATCATGGCGGCAGCAACGGAATGTGGGTCAGCTTCAGGGTAGCACAGCAATCAGGCCCAATTGTGGCTGGTGCCAGCTGTGAGAGCGGCTCAGGATCCATGGCTCAGCCCTCCCCCTTAGGGTATCTCATTTCAGCACTTTCTGCTGGTGGAATTCCTGCTGGCGAGACTTCCACCTGCC